>NC_090751.1:23808894-23819951 GCF_036898095.1 Palaemon carinicauda | reverse complement strand
TCTCTCTCTCTCCTCTCTCTCTCTCTCTCTCTCTCTCTCTCTCTCCTCTCTCTCTCTCTCCCTCTCTCTCTCTCTCTCTCCTCTCGCTACCCTTCAAGTTGCGCCGACTGCCAAGTCAGTGGAACATTCTCTCTTATGCATTGCTGTTGAGTTGGGTGGCATTTTCTTCCCTCTACAGACGTCAAGAGACGTGGAAAATGCCACCCACGACACCATTGACGCGTGTTGTTTGTACACACCCATCCGAGAGAGAGAGAGAGAGAGAGAGAGAGAGAGAGAGAGAGAGAGAGAGAGAGAGAGAGAGAGAGAGAGAGAGAGAGAGAGAGGAAGCAAGTCTGGTAAGGGTCGCGTGTAGTCACACTCCAGTCTCGACTCTCCAGGGGAGCGCGTTTTTCCCGCTATTTCTTTAATGGTACGTTTCTTTCACTTATATTACTTCTTTTTTTTTTTACTTTATGACTTTTACAATGTTAAGCATAGTAGAGATTAGGATATAAAACAAACACTACCACTAATTCTGGCTTATTTTCTTTTAAGATCTTTTCCTCTTTCCTCTATCTTAATCAATATTATTATTATTATTATTATTATTATTATTATTATTATTATTATTATTATTATTATTATTATTATTATTATTATTATTATTATTATTATTAGCTAAGCTACAACTCTAGTTAGAAAAGCAGGAAAAGGAAAGGAAAGGAAACAAGGAAAAATAGAATAACAACAACAGTAACAACATTAAAATAAATATTTCCTATATAAACTATGAAAACTTTAACAAAACAAGAGAAAGAGAAATTAGATAGAATAGTGTGCCCGAGTGTACCCTCAAGTAAAAGATCTCTAACCTAAGACAGTGGAATACCATGGTACAGAGGCTATGGCACTACAAATTAACATTGCTTTCCATTATGATTTTATTTCTGGTTCTTCTGCTCGTTTCAATGGTAATGAATAATTAACAGAATTATATCAGGTAGTTTCAAACTATAAAATTTTAAAGATGTCAATATTAGTCAAGAAAACCAGGTTAATGATCATTTCTGAACAACCAGCATTATGGAACATGTTCAAGAACCTTTCATTCTTATTGCCGAAATTAGAAATTAAAAACACTCGCTATTATAATGCATGTTACTCTAAACTACAACGTCTATAATCCAGGGATTGCAAAATCACTGAAGGTCCCACCGAGACTCGAACTCGGATTGTTGGATTCAGAGTCCAAAGTGCTAACCATTACACCATGGGACCTCTGAGATACTACGAAGTTATTATAATTGAATTCACAAATTTACATTCTTTCTTAAGAAATCGATGGAAAATTTTGTAAAGGTCTTATGTCTATCACTAGATTTTTTGCAAGGCTCTTTTATACAATAACATTACGATGCGATACATTCGTCAATACTTTCTGTACATTCATCAGTTCCTCTGATTACTTACTAAATTATCTCGATTATCCCACATGTAAATTACGTTAATCGAATCAAATAAGCTACCTAAATAAGGTGAGAGTACAAAATTATCTCCCAAATGGTTCGCATATTCGTTGTATATAAATGCTCGGGGAAAGGCAGAGGGCTGACTGACTCAAGTAAACGCCCGGCACAACCCACGATTTTATGTTGCGCTGTTCAAAGTTGGATCGCAAATGGAGGAGAGGAGACGGTTTCTGACGGTGAAAGACATGTGATGTCTGCTGCGCTGGAGGAAGAAAGAAACTGCTCAGGAAAAAGGAGATTTTTTCTTAATGAACACATGCAGCTAGCAAAGAAGACCATAGAACATTTGATTGTAGGCTATAATGGTAACAACGGACCAGTGCTATCTCGAGACTTATATCTCCCTCTTCTTCTTGTTAAATTGAATATATAAAAACAACATAAAAAAAGGTATTTAAACCCTACTGCACACGAAAGAACTACAAAATGGAAACGGGAACTCGATGTGACGTGTCAGGAATACTTACTCTCTCTCTCTCTCTCTCTCTCTCTCTCTCTCTCTCTCTCTCTCTCTCTCTCTCTCTCTCTCTCTCTCTCTCTCTCTCTCTCTCTCTCTCTCTCTCGTTTTAACATAATTAGTATCATCAGATGGAATGGTGTGGATACTTGAATGAATTTATGTGATCGTTTTTACTATTTCAGATAATTATTCAAATTACGATGACGTAAGAAAGTAACTCGTGATTGAAGTTGTTTATTAAAAAGGTTTTGATATTTAAATTTCATAACAAATCTGCGTAAATATTCAGATATACTATCAATATTCTCTAACTTTGATCAGGGTCAATTTTAACTTAAACATGAAATTCCTTTACCAAAATATTTAGATATTCCAGAATGTTTGAATTTTAAGAAGCCTAAGTTCCCCTTAACATTACGCAAGGTATCCAACGTTTTCTTCTCACCATTGAAGAAAACGGTTACGATTTTAAAAGTAAAATCATGTATTCTGCGACCAGTTCTTTAAGAAATTTAAGCTTTTATTCAATATTTATACTCTATAATGATTTAAATTATCATTATAAAGGGGAGATTATCCCGCCTAATTAATATAACTCAACTCTTACAGAATCGGCCAGAATAAATTCAAGAAGTTGTAATAGCAAGCTCACTTGATTCCCAGGTCCTATAAGAACTAACGTGTATATTAAAATTGCAACGAACTGAAGCTGTCTGGTGTAGATTGCAATGGACAAGAATGAGGCCTGGGTCCACAAATAATAGAATACCTAAAATTTTGAGATTTAAAGTTGTTTTATTAGATTGGTTAATTAGGCTATCTGTTAATTTGAATTGGCAATAGGCCTGCGCATGTTTTAGTATAGGCACAGGCACGCCTAGAGTAGAGAATTGTATGGGCAGCAGCCTCACTCCACTTGCAGATAACAGAAAAAAAAGTCTAATGGGCCAAGCAGTAAAAATCCTTATCGTCCTTTATGTGCTTTGCTCAACAGTCTTAACTTCTAGACGTGTGCAATGTCTTGCCACGTGCCACTGAGATTGGACAGAATTTCTTTCAATAGCATTGCAACATTAGTAAATTCAGTAGATTCTAAGGCGCACGAAAAATAATTGATAGAAAACTATTATATAAGTTAAGATTTACAGCCTTTAAGATCAAAGATCACCAGATCTTGGTAAAGCATGGGCCTATTCCTCGATATCGATTTGAACTAGCTGAACTCCGGAACAAAAATCTTTGGGTAAAATGGAAGCATGCGATTGTGCAAAAGTTTGGCCAATTTACATATTGCCAGATTTAGCAATAGGCGTAACGTGCACATGCTAATGCACACACACGCACAGAGAGAGAGAGAGAGAGAGAGAGAGAGAGAGAGAGAGAGAGACCCAAGATTAGTCACAAGCCCCTTGCGTGTGCCATTTCTACTATGGAAGCACCAGTCCAAACAATGACCAACGCTGTAGCTTTCGAGTGACTACCCTATCCCTTTCCCCTCCCCCATCCCCACCCATACCCGATATGCGTAAACATCCATAATGTATAATGTATATGTCATCATTATCATCACCATATCTTCATTATCCACAACACATCAATCATGATCAATGTCCGGACCCCGTTCGCGAGGTCTTCGCCAACAGAGCATCATAAGCGCCTTGGTTGTTGCAGTCTTCGGGTGCGTTTATTTTGTTCAGTACGAGATGATTCTGTTGTTACTTTCATTGTTTATTGAATGATCTACCCTTCCGTAAAGAGACATTTTTTGGGAAAGGTATTTGAATTGCTTTCGTAAATAATCTAAACGTTTTATTCTTGTATATTGTAGTGTATCGATTGTAGGCTATATTAGTGACGTATTCGATATTCATTGCAAAACATTTGTTTCTATAAACACGCAGGCAATACGACTATTCCTTTATTTGTGTATATACATATCCATGAACACACACACACACACACACACACACATATATATATATATATATATGTGTGTGTGTGTGTGTGTGTGCGTGTGTGTGTGTGTATATATATATATATATATATATTAATTGTATATATATATATATATATATGCACGTGTCTTGGGGAGGGGTTCATACACTTGCTTTTATCTGTATTTTGCAATTCGATTCTCTCTCTCTCTTTCTCTCTCTCTCTCTCTCTCTCTCTCTCTCTCTCTCTCTCTCAATAAGGGCAGACAGGAACCGTGTGTATTTTGCCATTCTCTTCATTATCAAAACGTTCGTAAAATCTCCCCTCTCCATCTTCGACATTGCCAGAACGTAGATGGTTGATAAAAAAGACAAAGAAACTGACAACACATTTTCACGGCGCTTTATTTCATTCAATTAATTGCTTATTTTGTAAATTCAAAAAGAAAAAAACATGAGATTTCTCGTGGTCAATAAAACCCTAAAATATTCATGCTCATTTGTTCATAAATAAGAATATATATTAGTTAATTGAGAATTAAAGAAATGGAAGGGGATAAAAAAAGACAGGCAAATTAATAAAGAAAAATAAAACGTGAGAGACAAAGGGTCAAAATTATCATATCAGTTACATGAAAAGTAAATAAATGAACAGGGAAGATAAGAGAAAAATGCAAATCAATAATGAAATAAAACGAGAGAGAGAGAGAGAGAGAGAGAGAGAGAGAGAGAGAGAGAGAGAGAGAGAGCCGGCGCTACGCAATCTTCTAACAACAACGAAGACGTTCGTTCGAACATCGTTCGCTCTGCAACAGAGCTTCATAAAGCTGGGAAAGCTGAGAGAGAGAGAAAGCTTTCGGAGTCTAGTTTTTATCTGTTTTATTGTTGCAACAGTCTGCGTACGAAGGTACATACGTCACGAGAAGCAAAATGTATGATTTGATGTTCAACATAATGCTAGGTCTAAATATGTGGACCTTGGTATGATGTATTTTCGAAAATGCTTCAGGATGAAAATACGTATTGAATTATATTTATTTCTATAATGAGAAATTTACTTGGTATATTTATTATATTTTTCCTTTTTTCAAGAAATATAGGATATTTAATTTTGAAAAAACCCATGCTTTGTAAAAGAGGTCGTCTATTCTTCAAGCCCATGTGGCAAGAAGTAACAGAGCAACATAAGCTTCGAAAGTTCAGTCAAACTCACAAATTATGTGATATACCACCTCTCTCTCTCTCTCTCTCTCTCTCTCTCTCTCTCTCTCTCTCTCTCTCTCTCATCTCTCTCTCTCTCTCTCTCTCTCTCTCTCTCTCTCTCTCTCTCTTTCATTGAGTTCGAATATACTACCCAATGTGGCAGTCGGAGTGGAGAGAGAGAAACTTGTAATAACATAAGAGCAATTTCAGTATCTGACCCATTCACTTAAACTTGACCTACTTTCGGCATCAAACGCCCATTCGGAGATAAGAATTTCCGCCTGTAGAGGGCTACAATTACCAAGGTCTAAATTCAAGTTAATTAATTAAGGCCTAATATCACTCGGTCTACCTCTGTGGGGCATACAATTAGCCTTTTATCATAGTCATAGTCAAGGCCTAATTTAGTTGCTAGAACAGGACTGTATAGTGCGCGAAGGTTACTTAACATAAGGATAGTTCAGGTTCTTAAAAGTAGAAAGGTAAAAGGAATAGAACAGATATTTGTAAACTGGGAATGTTTAAACATGACAGAAAACGGCTGACTGAAGCTTCAGTGTTTAGCGCATTTCAGACACTGAACTAAATGCTTTTGAATGTTTCAGCCTGAAGTAAATACACTGCAATGCTAAGCAGTTGGAGAGAGAGAGAGAGAGAGAGAGAGAGAGAGAGAGAGAGAGAGAGAGAGAGAGAGAGAGAGAGAGAGAGAGAGATCATCAACCATGAATGAATAGAACTAACATAAACAATATGAGCGTAAAAGTTGCCAGATGTAAAACAATAAGCGCAACTGAAGAAATTCCAAAACCCCAAGGGAGGAAGACTGTCGCGTTGGGAAACGATGCTCATCTCCCAAAACTTTCGCTTTGTTCATTTCCTCGTTATTCATTCGCACCAGGTGCCGGGATTTCCCATTTTTGTAAACATAGGCCGCCACCGGTAACCGGATCAATGTCAAGGGCGACCGGATCAATGTCGATTCTCGCAATGACCTTTTCCTTGGCCTACATTTTTTTGAATCTGGGAAGTGAGGTATAAGGGTAGGGAAGGAGGGGCGGGGGGTAGATGGTGGAGGGGTGATGTTTGACTTCCTGAAACCCTCTCTAGTGATTCTCCTTTTATCTTCGTTTCCTTATATTTAGTTTGTACGAACAATAGAACAAAGCATATATTGCTGAATATAGTAAAATGGTTAAGAGTCAAAAAGCAGCCTTCTATGTCTTTGTCTTTTGAACTTTTCAGCCTGACTTAAGTTCATCGTTCAGAATGAACAATTTTAAATCTCTTTAGCCGATATCACTGTCATGGCTTGATAAACCTTCCGGACAAATTCCCCTTCCTCGGTTTGATGAACCTTCCGGACAGATTTCCCTACAACATTTTGATAAACCTTCCTGGTAGATTTCCCTACCACATTTTGATAAACCTTCCTGGTAGATTTCCCTACCACATTTTGATAAACCTTCCTGGTAGATTTCCCTACCACATTTTGATAAACCTTCCTGGTAGATTTCCCTACCACATTTTGATAAACCTTCCTGGTAGATTTCCCTACCACATTTTGATAAACCTTCCTGGTAGATTTCCCTACAACATTTTGATAAACCTTCCTGGTAGATTTCCCTACAACATTTTGATAAACCTTCCTGGTAGATTTCCCTACCACATTTTGATAAACCTTCCTGGTAGATTTCCCTACCACATTTTGATAAACCTTCCTGGTAGATTTCCCTGCCACAGTTTGATGAACTTTCCTGGTAAATTTCCCAGCCACGGTATGATAAACTTTCCTGGTAGATTTCCCTACCACAGTTTGATAAACTTTCCTGGTAGATTTCCCTACCGCAGTTTGATAAACTTTCTTGGTAGATTTCCCTGCCGCAGTTCAATAAACGTTCCGGGAAGATTTTCCTGCCACGGGTTGATAAACCTTCCAGCAAAAATTCTCTGCCACGTTTGATAAACCTTCTGGCTATTTTCCCTGCATCGACTTGATAAACCTTCCGGCCAGATTTCCCTGCCAAGGTTTGATAAACCTTCCGACTAGTTTTTCCTGCCTCGGTTCGATAAACCTTCCGAGAAAATTTCCATCCCTTGGTTTGATAAACCCTTCCGAGAAAATTTCCATCCCTTGGTTTGATAAACCCTCCGAGAAAATTTCCATCCCTTGGTTTGATAAACCTTCCGATAAAATTTCCATGCCTTGGTTTAATAAATCTTCCCGCCAGATATCACTGCCTGTTTGATATAAACTCAGCCCCTTTCCAATTCGGTCCCTCGGCCAAAGACTTCCCAATTAGGTTACCATTTCCGATCCTTTATATGTCAAAAAATATATCAGAGAAATCTGCTACAGTTTATGTAGACAATAAATCATATCGGCACAAGACTACTCACGGATGATTTAGTTATTGGAGGAAGGAAGTACTTCGTTACAGAGTGACCCAGCTTATAGATATATGGCCACATGATTATATAACAAACTCCCTCTTGAAATTAGGACAAGTGATATAAGTTTTTCAAGCAGAAAATTAAGACTTGTTTGCCGAATGTAGGTCTAATGATAACGTTTAATTGCCAATCAACGTGGACTATGCCGTAAGATTCCCCTAATAATTAAATAATTTACAAGGCAATCATATTGTGGGTCCTTCATGCACAGTGGAACATCCTAAGTGGAGAGGAACTATAAACAAAATAGGAATAATAGGAATGAGCTCTTCAACGTGAAGTGTATGTATGTGCATGTGCGCGCACATTCCTTTGAGCATCGAAAATTTTTAATTAATCTAATTTTGAAACATAATAAAAGTTTGGTTATTTGTCATGAAAATGCAGAACAACCTATAATCGTTTCCTGCTAATTAAGGTACCTAACATAGCGCAAGAAAACAACCCACAAAGTAAAATACCTTACCTAAGGTAAAATGGTCGGCACCTCTGCAGTCACAAAGTTATAGAAATTAATTCACAAAACACTTCACGTGAAAAAATATACCAAGCAGACTTCGTAAGACGAGAGAGTTGGAGTCTTATTCGCGTGAGAAGACAATGTTTCTTTGAATGCTAAGAGTCAGGTAAGCGGCCAAGGACCCAGTTGGCTTATTTAGCTGACCATCGCAAAGGAAAGGATAGTATGCACATCTCTCTCTCTCTCTCTCTCTCTCTCTCTCTCTCTCTCTCTCTCTCTCTCTCTCTCTCTCTCTCTCTCTCTCTCTCTCAATATGTTTATTCAATAAGATAAACAAAACTGCATTAATATGGTGAAAATGCAAAACAGAGGGTAATATTCACGTGTTAAAATATAAAGAACGGAGCCATACACATAATCGCCCAGTCAAACATATGTATTTTATCACCCATAGACTTTTATAAGCAAGAAAAACATGATTTCAGTCACGTCATATTTAAACATGCAAATAAGTGTCCCATAAAATCTCGGTAAATTATAACATTTTCAAACTGGCTGTTATTGTCGAATATTTTATATCGAAATGCTTTGAATTCTTGTAAGAAGTTTTTTGTTAGTCCTATGATCATAATCTTCATGCAATTATTAAATATGTTACTTGCCACCATGGCAATAACATAGAAAAGAAAAGCAGTCTTGGATTTTGCTATTCCGGCCATTGCTATGATATTCAATGTTAACTGAAGTATGAAAAGCAACATTCATAACACGATGGACAATGTGATTGTTCTGAATAATAAAGAAAGTGAAAGGGAATGTGTTGTGTGTGTGTGTGGAGAGAGAGAGAGAGAGAGAGAGAGAGAGAGAGAGAGAGAGAGAGAGAGAGATTTAAAGGCCGCAATTTCTTGATTGCAGAGTGTTTCCTAAAATACGTCGTATATAATTTCTATGCCACTGAATCTCATTTCGATAAGTTAGTGTTGTTCTTTGTGGTAGTAGGGATGGATGACTGAAACCATGGTGGTAATTGAGTCATGATATTAGCAATTGGCACAGAATGAATAAGCAATATAAGGCAATTCGCTCTCGTATCTCTGCTCACATATATTATGGGCAATGTACAGTACAAGGTGAAGGCTTGTTAGAAAAGTTTATATACATAACACGTGACTAAATGCATATTTTAGGTAATAATAATAATAATAATAATAATAATAATAATAATAATAATAATAATAATAATAATAATAATAATAATTCCATTTACTATACTTGAAATCATTAGGAATTGGTCTATTAGCTGTACTCTAGTTTAGTCTATAACGTGTGATTGGTTAAGACTAGACTTGCTCCGCCTTCAAAAACTGAAATTTGTACCAGTTTCCTTGAACCTGCTCAGTTAAGATTCGATTTTGGGAAAGAATGGTGTATGGCGGATATTTAGAAAGACATTCGCAAGTCTCTAACGAAATTCTGGAGTGTATGGATGACTTGTTACAGAAGCCATGGAGGTTAAATCTGTCGCTGTGTTAATTGGTATTTGTGTGATCGCCGCCGTAAGTCTTAATTTGCGTGGTATTGCTGTTTATACCATTTTTTTTTTAATTGTGCTGCATATTTAGGTGTATAAATTTAGTTTTTGCAATTACGATACTTGGCTATTAATGCCATTCATGCGCCAAAGTTATAAATGTCGTTCATTGTTAGATGTTTAAAAGTGTTTTAGTTCTAATATTTTGTTAGCACAATAAAGGCATATTGGAAAATGAGTTACTCTTCTTTATTTTTAATGTATTGTCGGTACAATATATTGCCAATTTTCAGGTAATACAAATATGTAATTTACATTTCAGTGTATCTGTAATAAAGCTACCGCTTCAAATCCGAAGACCGGGAAATTTTATCAAAAATCTGTTTTCGATGACCAAGATCAAACCGATACTTCTGTTACGGAGAAGCCCTTCGAAGGCTTTCATGTAATAATAGCGGAACGGTTATTGGGCGCTCTCGGAGAAATCTTCGACGGATTATTAAAGGGCAAAAACGCCAACGACCCTATTGTCATGTTTGGAAACGGAATAAGATTCGGGCTTTATATGGTTCTTGGTAAGTAGAATGCATAGGCCTATTATTTTAGTTTTCCAATTCTTGGAAATTTGAGTAATGTGAACAGCTTTAAAACTAATTAACTGTGGTTATTTCTAGAATTTTGTATTATGCAAAAAGTTTAGATTTTTTTTTTAAATTCCAGGCTACAACGACAAACACGAATGCTACCAGCGTTGCTGGTGCATGGCAGGTACAGTCTTGGGTAGGCTTTCTAACACAACTACCGCAGCCTTACTTGCCGTGAGATACGTTGCTCCTCAAAGCTGGCATAGCGCTATTAATCTTGCTGAGGAAGGAGCTCTTGGAATCCCTTGCACTAATTATAAGTACGTATTTCATGAGTTACGCTTTATATTTTATACATTAGTCATGGTACTGTTTAGTATCCTTTTTTGTAATTTGTGTGTAGGTTGCATTTTGTCGAATACTTCGTTTTATCAAAAGTTGGCTTTGGGAGTGGTGGGTTAATATGATACTTAGTTTTGGCGAATTAGGTTTATTGATTGTAAAGTGTCTTCAGCGAGTGGGGATAACTCTGAATAACTAAGTTTAGCGAGTGGTACCACTGTCGTCTCTACATATTGAGACTGCATTGGTGGTACCCGGTATCTTAAAAAGTCTAGCTAGAGGTATCCGGCATCTTATCCTATAATTTCGTTACAGGTGTGGCACTGGCACAGAACAATCTGGCTCGGATGAGTGACTAGGAACAACTTTGATAAATAGCTCAGTGTCGTTCTAAGACTGCAAATACGCCTGTAAATTACAATACCCAGTAGCCTGGACCACAAGATCAGCACGCGAGGCTGGAAGCAACACTATACTTCTCGGGTTACCACATATAATGGCGGGTATGTAATGCTTCCTACAGCATTGCCTAAAGTGGCGATCTCGTTTACGGGAAGTCTAGGTCTTGGGTGGTTACTGGA
>NC_090751.1:23796394-23798894 GCF_036898095.1 Palaemon carinicauda | reverse complement strand
ATCATTATGCCTTGACCTGAGATATTCAAACTGGTCTGAAATGGCATTTTGTTTCCCACTATCATTATGCCTTGACCTGAGATATTCAAACTGGTCTGAAATGGCATTTTGTTTCCCACTATCATTATGCCTTGACCTGAGATATCCAAACTGGTCTGAAATGGCATTTTGTTTCCCACTATCATTATGCCTTGACCTGAGATATTCAAACTGGTCTGAAATGGCATTTTGTTTCCCACTATCATTATGCCTTGACCTGAGATATTCAAACTGGTCTGAAATGGCATTTTGTTTCCCACTATCGTTTACTTTCTCCTATTTCTTATTTGCCTTTTGAACCTGCTTCAATGTGTATATAAGTGTCCAGAACTCTTTTATTCAGTGTTTGTCCTCAATAACTTGCCCCATTAATTTGGCTTTAAATTCATTTTGTTATTCACATTTACACCAACAATAACAAATTCTGCCGTTTCCAGTCCACTGTAACAAATGCCAACACATGTCTGGGATTTGGATAGTTTTCATCTCCACACTGGTCACTGTGGATTGATGATGGTGGGAGACTTTTGTCTGATCGCTCACAGCTTTGCTGATCATGTCAGCACATAAACCCTTTCACCACGTTAATGTAGCCTAGCCCCGCTCACATTTAATGTATAGCTATATAAATTCGATAATCTCTTACACTAACAAGTTAGCAACTCTTATCCACAAGATTTTTTTTCTTATATAAAATTGATAGTTGATTTGAAAACATAAACATAATTCCCTTTCTTCTCAAAAAGATTGCAAGGCTTTCTCGTCATTCAGCATTAGCCTACCGATGCTCTCCACACCTTGTGCTTCCGCTGAACTACACTGGCCGTGACTTACATTTAAAAATTTCCTAATAGGTCTAATTCTAATTAAGGCAGTAATTAGCAGTTCTCGAACCCTAACTTATGTTATTCAAATTACTCTATTAAGTAGAGCTATTCTCGAAGCCTAGACCATGTAATTCATATTATGGCATTAAGTAGGTCTACTCTCGAAGCCTTGACTATGAATTCATATTATGGCATTAAGTAGACCTATTCTCTAAGCCTAGACTATGTAATTCATATTATGGCATTAAGTAGGTCTATTCTCGAAGCCTAGACTATGTAATTCATATTATGGCATTAAGTAGGTCTATTCTCGAAGCCTAGACCATGTAATTCATATTATGGCATTAAGTAGACCTATTCTCTAAGCCTAGACTATGTAATTCATATTATGGCATTAAGTAGGTCTATTCTCGAAGCCTAGACTATGTAATTCATATTATGGCATTAAGTAGGTCTATTCTCGAAGCCTAGACTATGTAATTCATATTATGGCATTAAGTAGGTCTACTCTCGAAGCCTTGACTATGAATTCATATTATGGCATTAAGTAGACCTATTCTCTAAGCCTAGACTATGTAATTCATATTATGGCATTAAGTAGGTCTATTCTCGAAGCCTAGACTATGTAATTCATATTATGGCATTAAGTAGGTCTATTCTCGAAGCCTCGACTATGTAATTAAAATTACAGCATTAAGTAGGTCTACTCTCGAGGCCTAGACTGTAATTCTTATTACGCCATTAAGTAGGCCGATTCTCGAAGCGTGGACTGTGTAATTCATATAACGGCATTAAGTAAGTCTAATCTCAAAGCCTTGACTATGTAATTCTAATTACTCTATTAATTATGCCTATTCTCGAAGCCTGGACTATGTAATTCATATTACGGCATTAAGCAGGTCTACTCTGGAGGCCTAGACTATGTAATTCCTATTATGTCATGAAGTATGCCTATTCTTGAAGCCTGGAATATGTAATTCATATTACGGCATTAAGCAGGTCTACTCTGGAGGCCTAGACTATGTAATTCCTATTATGTCATGAAGTATGCCTATTCTTGAAGCCTGGACTATGTAATTCATATTACGGCATTAAGCAGGTCTACTCTGGAGGCCTAGACTATGTAATTCCTATTATGTCATGAAGTATGCCTATTCTTGAAGCCTGGAATATGTAATTCATATTACGGGATTAAGTAGGCTTATTCTCGAAGCCTGGGCTATGCAATTCATATCATGGCATTGAGTAGGTCTACTCCCGAAGCCTTGACTATGTAATTCATATTACAGCATTAAGTAGAGCTATTCTCGAAGCCTAAACTATGTCATTTATATTACGGCATTAAGTAGGCCTATTTTCGAGGCCTGGACTATGTAATTCATATCATGGCATTAAGTAGGCCTGTTCTCGAAGCCTGAACTATGTAATTCATATTACGGCATTAATTATGCCTATTCTCGAAGTGTAGACCATGTAATTCAAATTGCGCTGTCAAGTAGGTCTATTCTCGAAGAGTGAACTATGTAATTCAAATTACACAATTCGTTAATAAGTGGGCCTATTCTTGGACTATGTAATTCAAATTACGGTATTTAGTAGGTCTACTCTTGAAGCCTACACTATGTCATTCAAAT
>NC_090751.1:23771394-23791394 GCF_036898095.1 Palaemon carinicauda | reverse complement strand
GTTCTCAGGTGATCCCTTCCAAGGATCTGAGGAGGCACTCAAGACAGTGGTTCTCGTTCGGTCTTAATGGCAAGTGTTTGAACATTTTTTTGTTTCCGAGGTGCAATGATGTGGTCAAGACTTATACAACAGATGAGTATTATACAAGTCAGTGCATCTCATGTTAAAGAAGGCTTAAGATCTAAACTGGAATTGGAATTGCTAGCCTCTTCTGAATCTGAGACAATATATTGATTCTATCCTCTGTGAAGAGGATAACCGAGGGATATAACTAGTATTGGATTAGTCTATTACTGCAGACTTGGAAGACTAAGCAGCTTCCAAACTTACTTCACTCAACTCATAAAGATATTTCTCAGCAATAAGGTTACGTAAAATCTACAAAGATATTTCTCAGCAATAAGGTTACGTAAGATCTACAAAGGAGATACTGTAATTCCTCTTTCAAGGTTGGTTCCTTCATTTTCTGTATCATAGGTTGAACCAAGGGAAAATCAGCAAATTTTCCAGTAATTGCTTAGAAACCTGGGGAAAACATCTCAGGGCACAGTAATAAGTAAACAACTGAAGGTGTGATCAATATCAGATGACTATAGAAACTGATGAGAGAAAGAGACTGGCATATTAGTTACCACTTACCGCTAGAATATTCATTCCTTTACTTAGGATGTGTTTATTGGTGGGAAGAAAATGGGATAATTTTAAAATTTTATGGATAAAGGTCGATTAAACTAAGATTCAGGAGAAGAAGCAATATGAAAATCAGGGGAGGTCCATCAAAATTATATCAATTTAGAGAGTTTTTAAAATTTTCTGTTTAATTCTAACATATATCCATCACCATTTTCCTTTTTATTATTATAGAACTATGCAGTATTATTTGCCTTTTATGTTTAAGAACATTACCACCCTTATTGAAGTGTGAGCAGAATGGTATGAAGATATAACTGGAAGAAATAGTTTCTTCTGAAGGATATATCATCTTTTAGAAAATTGTAATTGTGCCAAATCTTACAGATTGAGATTTTTTCTTTAAGGTCTCACACAAGTACAAGCATTTTGCATCCAGGACATATACTACGGACATCTTTGTGTCTCTCAGGTAGTAACATCTCTTGAAAGAAAATATTTGTTGAGATAATCCAGAAAAAAATGTATAATCTAAGCCTTTAATAAGGAAAATATCTCTTGTATAAATGAATAACCAGAACAATTTCATCATAGTAGCATAAAAAGTCTGCCAACTTTTATAAGAATTCTTAAAAATAGTTTAACGAGACCATTACTATTCTTTCTTCAGTTAAGGCTGACCCCTTTTAAATGACAGTAAAATTTCTAATAATTGAGAAGTCAATATGACATTTACGAATGTACATGTAATTCTATCCAATTGAAACGCATGAACTTCTTACCACTGTATATTTACGAAAACAAAAATAAAACCTACTTTTCTCATTTACATTTGATGTTTCATGCTTCGGATAAATCAGATTGCATCCTTTTCTGTCCCAGCATGGAGAAGCTTTATGAGAAAAGTTAAAAGTTAAAAGAAAAAAAAACATGAACAGGGAAGAATTTTTTTTTTTACATAACTCATTATGGTAAATACATCTAAAAATAAAAAATATATACAGTATATGAATATCTGTTAACTATATAATTATATTTCATATGCTAAATTTAAACATATTGTTTAGCAAATCTATCAAACATTATCTATTTACAAACAATTCCGTATTAAACAAAATTGATATAAAACAAATTCACTCAATCTTTTGTACAACTAAATCCAAAATGCCAAATTCATCTTTTCATTACACTGAAAGTATCTAAAAGGCAGATGACTAATTTAACAAACGTTCCTTCTCAAAAGCATGCGCCTGTGTTGTCATTGGATATATCACAATTAATATTGTACAGATATAAAAAGTAAGGAAATGGCTCCAAATACAGAACCTCCTCCACCCACAAAGCATTTCCAAAGTGTCGTGTCAGCCAGGACAGCTCGTAAACTGTCGGTCTTTTCACAATTTGTTATATGCACTACATTTTATTTACATCTTCATATTCCTTCATCAGTCTCTTCTAAAATTTTCTTTCCATATGCTATGTCCCAGTAGTGTTCAACACCATGCTTTTTGAAGTGATCCCGAGCAAAGTTTTCAGTTGGACAAGCCTTAAACAGCATCTGTGAAAATAGATAGCGAAATACTGTAGATAACTCGACTTTTCAAGTTCTTGCATCACCTACTTAACAAATACTGTTCTTAAACTTACCTAACATCAAACTGCTAAACCTAGAATTGAGATATATGAATTGATGAATTTGGATGCAAGTTCAATACATTGCTGTAAAAAATTAGTACTGTTTTTAATTTATTGCATCGAGAACCAAAAAAAAAAAAGTTGTGAAAATTAAGACTTTCAATAAAAAATAAAAGAGTGCTATTAAAAAAAAATAGCTGATACTTCAGAGGAGTTGGTTACTTGAAAAAATTACGACCTAGAACGGAAAATAAAAAAAAGGCTTACCAAGAAATGAGGAGTTGATGAAAGGAGTTCCAAAAAAGAAAGAAAAAAAAAAAAGACTAACATGAAGACCAACAATTTGTTTAAATATGCAGAGCTGAACAACTAAATCCTCGATGAACGCACAGAAATGATAGATATTTTAACAACAAAGTGTAATAAAAATAAAAATCGTTATCAATGCAACATACGTGAAATGTATACAACTTCTAACGGACTAAGAACGTGGCATAAATATATTTTTAAAGAAGTGGTACCATCAGAAGGATTCTCCACTGAGGAAAGGGCCAGTAATAACTTCAACTGTGTTACTAGGAATACAACAAGTCCCAAAGGTAATAACTTCAACTGTGTTACTAGGAATACAACAAGTCCCAAAAGTAATACCTTCAACTGTGTTACTAGGAATACAACAAGTCCCAAAAGTAATAACTTCAACTGTGTTACTAGGAATACAACAAGTCCCAAAAGTAATACCTTCAACTGTGTTACTAGGAATACAACAAGTCCCAAAAGTAATAACTTCAACTGCGTTACTAGGAATACAACAAGTCCCAAAGGTAATACCTTCAACTGTGTTACTAGGAATACAACAAGTCCCAAAAGTAATAACTTCAACTGCGTTACTAGGAATACAAGTCCCAAAAGTAATACCTTCAACTGTGTTACTAGGAATACAACAAGTCCCAAAAGTAATAACTTCAACTGTGTTACTAGGAATACAACAAGTCCCAAAGGTAATAACTTCAAGTGTGTTACTAGGAATACAACAAGTCCCAAAAGTAATAACTTCAACTGTGTTACTAGGAATACAACAAGTCCCAAAGGTAATAACTTCAAGTGTGTTACTAGGAATACAACAAATCCCAAAAGTAATACCTTCAAGTGTGTTACTAGGAATACAACAAGTCCCAAAGGTAATACCTTCAAGTGTGTTACTAGGCTAGTAACAAGTCCCAAAGGTAATACCTTCAAGTGCGTTACTAGTAACAACAAGTCCCAAAGGTAATAACTTCAAGTGTGTTACTAGGAATACAACAAATCCCAAAAGTAATACCTTCAAGTGTGTTACTAGGAATACAACAAGTCCCAAAGGTAATACCTTCAAGTGCGTTACTAGGAATACAACAAGTCCCAAAAGTAATAACTTCAACTGTGTTACTAGGAATACAACAAGTCCCAAAGGTAATACCTTCAAGTGTGTTACTAGGAATACAACACGTCCCAAAAGTAATACCTTCAACTGTGTTACTAGGAATACAACAAGTCCCAAAAGTAATAACTTCAACTGTGTTACTAGGAATACAACAAGTCCCAAACGTAATACCTTCAACTGCGTTACTAGGAATACAAGTCCCAAAAGTAATAACTTCAACTGCGTTACTAGGAATACAACAAGTCCCAAAAGTAATAACTTCAACTGTGTTACTAGGAATACAACAAGTCCCAAAAGTAATACCTTCAACTGTGTTACTAGGAATACAACAAGTCCCAAAGGTAATACCTTCAACTGTGTTACTAGGAATACAACAAGTCCCAAAAGTAATAACTTCAACTGTGTTACTAGGAATACAACAAGTCCCAAAGGTAATACCTTCAACTGCGTTACTAGGAATACAACAAGTCCCAAAAGTAATAACTTCAACTGCGTTACTAGGAATACAACAAGTCCCAAAAGTAATAACTTCAACTGCGTTACTAGGAATACAACAAGTCCCAAAGGTAATACCTTCAACTGCGTTACTAGGAATACAACAAGTCCCAAAAGTAATAACTTCAACTGCGTTACTAGGAATACAACAAGTCCCAAAGGTAATACCTTCAACTGCGTTACTAGGAATACAACAAGTCCCAAAAGTAATAACTTCAACTGCGTTACTAGGAATACAACAAGTCCCAAAGGTAATACCTTCAACTGCGTTACTAGGAATACAACAAGTCCCAAAAGTAATAACTTCAACTGCGTTACTAGGAATACAACAAGTCCCAAAAGTACCGGTAATAACTTCAACTGTGTTACTAGGAATATAACAAGTCCCAAAATTCCTGTAAACATTACTTAAAATTCTTTGCAACATCCCTTTGACCCCTAGAAGCACTCACTTTTTAGCCTTCTACTATACCTCCTTTCCCATTTTCTTTTTTCCATTGCCCTGGTTTTCCCCACAGGTTATACAAGAGCAGTAAGTGGCCTTGTCAGCTCCAGAGCAGGGTCTTATGAGCCAAAATCATAAATCAAATCCATATAAGTAAACCTTGAAAAAGTCCTATCACTCTAATTATGTAGTAGGTTGACCAGGGCACCAGCCACCCTTCGAGATACTACCACTAGAGAGATATTGGATCCTTTGTCTGGCCAGACAGTACTACATTGGATCCTTCTCTCTGGTTATGGTTGATTTTCCCTTTGCCTACATATACACCAAATAGTCTGGCCTATTCTTTACATAATCTCCTCTGTCCTCATACACCTGACAACAATGAGATTACCAAACAATTCTTCTCCACCCAAGGGGTTAACTACTGCACTTTAATTGTTCAGTGGCTATTTTCCTCTTGGTAAGGGTAGAAGAGACTCTTTTAGCTATGGTGAGCAGCTCTTCTACGAGAAAGACACTCCAAAATCAAACCATTGTTCTTTAAGTCTTGGGTAGTGCCATAAGTCTCTTTACCATAGTCTTGGGTTAGAGGTCTCTTGCTTGAGGGTATACTCGGGCACACTATTCTATCTTATTTCTCTTTCTCTTATTTTGTTGAAGTTTTTATAGTTTATATAGGAAATATTTATTTCAATGTTACTGTTCTTAAAATATTTAATTTTTCCCTGTTTCTTGTCCTCACTGGGCTATTTTCCCTGTTGGAACCCCTGGGCTTATAATATCCTCCTTTACCAACTAGGGTTGTAGCTTAGCAAGTAATAGTAATAATACATACTGTACATAAATATACCAAGGCACTTCCCACAATTTGGGGGGGTAGCCGACATCAACAAATGAAACAAAACAAAAAAGGGGACCTCTACTCTCTACGTTCCTCTCAGCCTAACAAGGGACTCGACCAAGTTCAGCTGGTACTGCTAGGGTGCCAAAGCCCACCCTCCCACATTATCCACCACAGATGAAGCTTCATAATGCTGAATCCCCTACTGCTGCTACCTCCGCGGTCATCTAAGGCATAATAATATCAATAATAATGTGAAAAAATATGTACTAAATCAATACTGACAAAAACTTTACATGGAAGTAGTCATGAGTGGAATAATGGCAATCAAATTAGAATGCTGTACTTTAGTTTGTTGAAATCATAAATAATTATGATTATACTATACTGTATGCCTATGTCAAGACCTACCTCAAAATATTATTTGAGATACCACTACGATTCCTTTCTTTCTTTTGCATTACCTTTTTAGCCTTTGGTGACTTAGTTTTTAGCTGAAAAAATACATTGGGTAGTAACTTTATCGTCACTCCCTTTACTTGCTCTATATGATCTAATAGATCCAGATAATATGGTGAACAATTGTGGATCAATAAGCACTCTTAATCCTTTCACTGCACGCTGATTGCATTTTGATCTAATACATTGACATCATGGCTAGTTCTGTATCTGTCAGAAGAGCTTCAAGTTATACTTTCAAGAGTCCTATCAAAATTACATACAGTATATTATATTGTATTTTTCATTTTATACCAATCACGTCTTTATGCCACAATTTTGATAGGAGTAAAAATAGTTCTTTAGCTATCCCAATTACCATCTCCAAGAACACCTCCTTACTCATTTTCCACACACATATTATGAAGCCAAAATTATAGTATGATTGTTAATATTCAATTTGCACATACAATCAAATGACTCAAACCAAATTCAGAATGACCGAATAACCTTCCAACACACTACAAAATTCTAAAAGAGATGAGATGAAAAATAGTACACCATCTGCTCTTCTTATGTGTCACACAGTGTTGAGTAAAGAGCAAATATGCAAAGCTGGAATAAAAATACAAACATAAAAAACACAATCTTACACAACAAGCACATAAACCTATAAAAATGGAACCACAGTGTATAGTGATTCTGAAGAACAGATTTGAAAACCCACACACTGAAAATATTTAGAGAATGGAAAAGAATGGATTGTGTAACAATGGTTATCAGAGATAAAAACCAAGCTTTGGTGGTCAAGAATACACGTGTGTGTGAGAATGAATAAAATACTAATCAGTGGTCTGGTTAAATCACTGTGTTGTGCTTAATAATAATCAAACACTCTATATTACTCACCTCACCAAAACTTCTTTCTGGAGTTTTGCCTTCCCATATCAACTGACATTTGGATTCTAAATCTGCGTCTTTTGAACGGCTCTCTTCAGCCCATCTTATGCGTTCCATCATTAACCTAAAAATAAAGCAGTGTAATAAAGTATTCTAGTCAAATGAGGACAATCAATGATGTTTTGTTATAATCATAATAAAAATGACAAGTAAAATACTGAGGAACTTTTATGTCAAGCAGCTGTGTTATTGTCTTGATATTCTTATATTGTATTATATGAATAATAAACTTTAACATATGAATTATTATTGATATTCTTACATTATATGAATAATCAACTTCAACATATGAATGATTACATACTGTATATCTACAAAAAAAATCAGTATCCACATGACATTCAAGTATTTCAGCATTTGTTGTTTAAAAAATACATTTGCTACTGCACTATATACAGTAGTATATGAATGCAAATACATTTGTGAAAACCTAGGCATAAAAACAGGTACATAATTGACGAATACAGTAGAAGTAACCATACCGTTTATATTTTTTCTGCTGTTTGGGTCCTCCTTCAACGACGACGACATTGATGTCTTTGAAGAGGACAACAGTGCCAGTCATATAAAGCTGCTTTGCATTAGTTTCAACTTTAAATTTATGAGAGCCATTCGAGAAATCAGTAACTCTGAAAAGAAAACAATACCGGTACATAACTGAATGGGTGTTGAATAAAACTATAAATTATCTCTTCTAAATTATCTCATCAAATCCTTTTCAGTTTTTCAAGAAAGTCTCAAAATGAAAGGCCCTGACTCAATTATTTTGCTTCTACCCTTCAACCCCAGTTTGTTTGGAGGATATGAACTAAGGTTATTTCTCCACATGACATTGTCTTCAATGCAGGGCTTTGTGCCTTTTCTTTTCATCCATTATCTGTAGTCTCTTCCCACCTAGCTGTCTAACTTCCTCATCTTTCTCCAATAATTAGTTCTTAGGTAGTTGAGTATGAACCCTTTAGTCAAGCCCTATAAGAGTGGTCTAATTAAATCTAATTTATTTTAATAATATAAATTGAATCAATAGCACTGGCTTTTACACATCAGAAGCATACTGTATCATAATTTGAATACTAAAAAGGGATATAGTGCTTAGTACACTGCACTTAATGTTTAGCTGTGCACAAATCCATTAGTGATTGGCACCTCCTACAAGGACTAAATATACTACATACTTGCACAAAAGATTAATACTTATTAACAGTAGAGTGAATAAACAAGGTACATCAACGGAGCAACAGAATAGTACTGTATTGTATAGCCAGGACCTGAAGCAATGTTAATAACATCAAATTAGGGGAATAGTGTAATTAACCCTTTTACCCCCGCCATAAGGTTAAATTTCGAGCACATTTAGCTAATATTTTTTTTCAAATTGCTCTAACAGCCTTAATTTTTGTCATAGAGAGGTCAGGTTGGTCTCATTCTTTTGGAAAATGCCTGAAGTTTCTCATTAAGTTATCAAAAACATTTAAATAACAATGTTTTGCAAGAACGTACCGGTACGTCCTTTGGGGGCGAAAGGGTTAAGTACAATAATAGAGGGAAACGGAAATCATCAACATAAAAGCAATATCTGTGATGTTGTGATATTCTAGATCTTTCCGGTTTTCCTCTCTCATTAATTCTGTTAACATAAGATTAAAGTAAGATGGCTAAGATTTACTTTAAACATTTCTGCAGTAATTTCAGTCTCCAAAATGAGAAGAAAAATAGGTTGGAATGAAGGAAGTACATATTAAAATTTAGCAAATATATAGGATTAAAAATGTTTGCGCACCACCATTTTCAAAACCAGATTATAAAAAAATATTTAAGTGGTCGAGACATCTTATGCATTATGTCGGAAATTATCAAAGTACTGTATACAATTACTGTACATATTTTGTAAACTATATGGGTATACTTCCACAATATCAAAGCTTTCAGATTAACAACATCCTTCCTGATTCAGCATTCCCTAATTGATTGATTGATTTTGAGATTTCTGGCATCCGGACAACAACATACAGTACCCTAAATAGAAAGACTTTAACCAATCTCACATCGTAACTCACTTGTAAACTGCAACATGAACGCCGGTAGTCGTATCTTCTTTCAATTTCCTAACCTTCTTTTCTCTACGCTGGTCTGGCGTTAGTTTCCGAGCTGCATTGGCATCTTGATGAGCCTTAAGTCTCTTTGCCATCTGCTCTCTAACATGCTTTTCCATTTTGGTAGGATCAAGGACAGCTTCATTCCCTAACACGCGCATAAGATTCGCCATTCGTACCTGCAAAAAAATAGGAAAATTTTGAAATATTCTTTTATGATGACTAAAATACACACCAATAATTATCAATAATAATAATTACTTTGCATGACAAATTACTTTGCTTCATTAATAACACTAATTAGTAAATTTAATGGTAAGTGTTCACTGTAGTATCTAACAAGTTCCGCAGCCTTAAAAAGAATATGCTTTTAGACTTGCAAATGCTGAATCTTTTTTTCTTACATTGAAATAAAAGGTTGCAACATTCAAGAGATCCTAGTGCATTGCAATAATTTGCATCTAAGATAATGCAGAAAAAATCACTCAAAGTGGAAAACTTTAATTTTTGGCAGAATATAAGCTGGTAGCAAGCTCAAAGTTATACTATATGGGAAATTCCTTTCACTGGGGCAGCCTTTCTTGTCAGTAAACTGCAGAAATTATAAAATTTTGATGTTTCATAAATTTTACTATGTTAGGCTACATATTGTTATTCAAAACTTATATTTATTTCAAGTTCAAATCATTGAAAGGAGCCCTAATCTCGCATGAAATATACTGTATATTTTTTTCTGAAAAATGTGGCGAATGTTATCACATTCATTAGTCTGAAAATAACTAAACAAATCATACATTGGTCCATTTTAAAATCTAAGTCTTGCCAACAAGGACAAGTATATGCAAGTTATAAAGATATCCTGATCTCTAAAATTACTAAAAGTAAAATGAAAAATATTACGGTAAATAATCATGAAAACTCTCTTAAATAATTTTCAATCACCTTCGGTTCAGGAGGCGGTTCCAATCCAAGACGTATCTTCTCCTGTTTCTCCTTCCAGGCCTCTCTCCTATTCATACGACGTAATTTTTTGCGTTCCTTTTTCGTAAGGTACACCTGAAGCGTAACGGGCTTTCCTGTATCTGAAGGACATCTCATTTCGAGGGGATGTTCTATGAAACTTGTTATAAAGTCTTCCTTAACTGGAATTGGACATCCCTCTTCAGAATATCTAGAATGTAATAAAGAAAGGAAGCATCCTATGAAATACTACAGACAACATTCACGAATTCCATAAGGTAACTTTACAAAGAAGACATGTATAAATAAATATAAATTCCAAATAGAGACTAAAATCGCAAGATAATATTAAATTACAAAGATAAAACTGATTGCATTTATCAAAACATCATGTCTCAAAGAACAAAAAATAATGAAACTTGCAATGATACAAACATGAACTCTGCATAAATAATTGAAATCTTATTACCGTACAAGTTCTAACTATTTTATGACATGTCTTTCAGTTAAGATTTCGTAACCTACTAGTTTGAAAATTATCAATCTCTGTAAATTGAATAAAAATCATACTACATGGACTACATGGCTGATCTCTTTCAGGTCAGAGTCTTGTTGAAAGGGTAGCTCTGAGACGCAAATAATTTCAACATCAATGAAATGTAAAAAGTTACTTTTCTAAGTCGGTCATCTTCGTAAGTCCGCATCAAAGACAGGAGAGTATCAAGATATCTTAATATAAGATTCCAAAAATATATGACAAATGGGAAAAAATTGGCATTTAAATTTTGTTTTTTGAAAATCCTATTCAATTTTATGCCATAATTACATAAAGCATTAGACAGAGATAAGTGTGGCAGCATTCACCTTTATTCTTGACTTACTCTTGAAAGATTACAGCCTCAATACCAGGAAAACACGTATTTAAGCTTTTGACAAACTACCCCTTAGGACATTATTCCATAAAAACACTATCACAACATGATTTGATTGTACCTACAAGATCAATGGATTACAAAATATACAAGCCATTCAGAGCCAACTTATAATTTTACTTATTTTCAAATTTATTTTTGGTTTAATCAATTCTTAAGGCTGTTTTCAAAATGATGAATTCAATGTCAAATAATCATTCAAGAGAATGACTACTTGACCCAATAATTCAAAGAAATAAAGTTCCTGTTGTACTGACAAGACTAATTCTTTATATTCAAAATAGCATGAATCCAATCTATTTCATCATTTTTAACCCCTTATATAATATTAAAAATTCAAAATTATGTTTAAAAGTTACACTTCCTCTACAAGAATGTTACTAATACTACATAATTTACTAGAGAAATATGGTCTCCCCTGCTCAGTGTTTCAGCATGCAAAGCACGCACTTAACGTATATAAAGACGACTTATGAGTTTAGGTGCTATTGAACTAGTCATAGAACTTCCATTATTATTATTATTGTTAATAGCATCATTATTATTATTACTTTCTAAGCTACAAACCTAGTTGGAAAAGTGGGATGCTATAAGCCCAAGGGCTCCAACAGAGAAAATAGCCCAGTGAGGATAGGAAATAAGGAAAACCTACAAGAGAAGTTTAAGAACAATAATAACATTAAAACACATCTTTTATATATAAACTATAAAAACTTGAAAATAACAATAGGTTGAAAACTTTGAAATAACAAGAGGATAAGCAAGATAGAATAGTGCGCCCGGGTGTACCCTCAAGCAAGAGATCTGTAACCCAAGACCGTGGAAGACCATGGTACAGAGGCTATGGCACTACCCAAGACTGGAGAACAATGGTTTAATTTTGGAGTGTCCTCCTTCTGGAAGAGCTCTTTACCATAGCTAGAGAGTCTCTTCTACCCTTACCAAGAGGAAAGCAGCCACTGAGCAACTACAGTGCAGTAGTTAACCTCTTGAGAGCAGAAGAATTGATTGGTAATTTCAGTATTGTCAAGAGTATGAGGAAAGAGGATAATAAGTAAAGAATACGCCAGACTATTCTGTGTATGTGTCAGCAAAAATGAAATGACCCGTAACCAAAGAGAGGAATCCAATGTGGTACTGTACAGTCTAGCGGTAGTTATCTCAACGGGTGGCCGAAATACTACCGCTAGAGAGTTATTGTGTCCTTTGACTGAAATCATTTGGCAACTGATGACATGTCATCAACGAGAACCAACACTACTTCTACGGACCATGTTACTCTTCCCTACACAGTGTTAAGGAGGGAGGGTCTTGGAGACCAAACAGCTTCTCCCCAACAATAGATTTTTCCTTTTAGAAAACCACTGTTTTTGGGTTAATATGCTGTCTGGTCTACAAGGACTAATACTAGAGCAATAACTGAGTAGACTTATATACCATGAAAAAAACAACCACCTACAACAAGGCAAACAACTCAATCAAAAGGTTAAAGAAATGCATGATTAAATAAACTGCTACTAAAGAAGTGCATAAAAATTCAAGAATAACGTAATCAAAACTTACTTATTGCCATCAAGGATAACAGCGTCCCACCACTCCACATCAGGTGCATCATCTACCGAACTCTTCAGTTCTCTCTGCTCAAGTTGAGCTAGTTTAGCAGCTGATGATATACCTGTTTTTTTGGCAATCTGGGAGATTTCTCCTTGTAGCTTTTCTAACCTAGACTGGAAAATGAAGAGGATATATTAGCCTAGAGAAAATAAGGGTTACTACTATTCCCTTCACAGTTATGTCTACTGAACACTGTATCTGAAAAATAACCATGCCTAGGTCATAGTCGCCATAAAATTTAATCTACCACTTAAAACTCCAAACCATCATTGATTATACTTCAGGTATTAGTGTATCATTATTGTTTGAATAGGGTAAAGAAATGGTGGGGGCAGTGGTTGCCACCACTGTTAATTTCACTAAGGCATAACTACGAAAGGTATCCTTATAGGAATCATCAGCATTCCTGGTTTTCACTTATGGCACAGTCTAAGACTTTACAACAAAGTACAATTTTTTGCAATAACTGCCATTTAATATAAAATCTAACCAATAAGAAAAGCAACCAATATATGCACATTATAATGGAAGATAGAAAATACTTGATACTGCTTTGCTACATCCTGCAAAAAAAAAAAAAGAAAAAAAAAAAAAACCCTAATGCTTCATAATTCTAATTAACAAAAGATATAGTTAAATCATTTCTCATGAAATACTCACTTTTGCTCTCTCTCTCTGAGCTAACTGAATAAATTTACCAGGGTCATGAAATCTAAAAGGCCGCTTCGACCTTACTGATGGACGACCAGTAACTCGAGGATCAAAGAACGTACTTTCGACGGTGTCTTCCAAAGGCCTCTCCTGTAATTGCTGCTTGAATTCTTCACGTTTCTTTGCCCTGATGTTGGCCTGGAATAAAGTAATATGATGAAGCTCACAAAATAATTCAAAAGTGTAAAATACATGAGTATCATTGTATGTGACAATTGAGAAGGTTCTAAATAGGTAAACAAAAATACCACACCTTGAGCGTTGGAATTCGTTGAGTCAAGTGAACCTCTTTGCCACTTTTATCTACAGTCCTTCCTTCGGCATCCAAAATAAGAGGGGTTGGCTTTCCTTGGTCCCCGGCTGCTTTTGCTGCCTGCGGCATGGCAGGAGTAGTAGCATTCATGACCGGCAAAGGGGGTAGTCCAATAATTGGTACGCTTCCAAGCTGAGCTTGAATTCGAGCTTGAAGCTCGGCAATTCTTGAGCCTACGTCAGGACCAGATCCACCTCCAACACCAGCTAATGCAGATGGTGGTGGCTGAGTTGCAAGGGGCACTGCTGAAAACTCTAAACAAAATTGGAAGCTTATTTTACTTTTTTATAATACAGTATGGTGCACAAACTAATGCTCTGCACTTGACTTAGCTTTCACTTAGGCTACATTAAGGAAAAATGCCCACATTCATTCAATTAACTAAATTGATAATCAAATGGCAGTTTTACTCATTTTAAAAGTTACAGTTTATGTTTTATAAACATTGTGTAAACAACCGAAAAATGCCAATGCTACAAAGCATCAGGTGATGGAAAGCAATTGCAGTCTTAAATTACAGTAAAAAAATCAGTGTAAATGCATACGCAAAGCAAAGGTTTGCATTTGTTCAACATCATATAAATTAGCATTACTTTAAGTCTTTCAAATTAAGATAATTAAAGATATTTGGTCTACATTCATGATCTAAAAAAACTGAATTGTCAAAGCAGATATATTCAATAGACTATATATGCACCTATATCAGTTAAGTAAACAAACTGAATACGAAAAGACTATAAATTCAACTCACAAACTTCTATAGAATAAAGAACCTACAATATGTGAAAATGATAAGCAAAGGAGTAAACCTGAATATACATATGATATATAACCAAAGTATTATAAGAAAAAACATGACAAATAAAGAAAAGCTACTAAAATCAACTAATATGGAAAGAAAGCTGAGCTCGAGAGCTCCTTTAAATAAGTGCAATTTATCACAAAAAAGTGGAAGACCCTGTGGCAAAGCCTAAGATTTGAGAAAGCCAAGATAAAATAATAAAACAAAATCTTTGAAAACTAACCAGTGCCGTTGGTTGCAGGCTTCTGTGGAACTGGCTGGAGACTAGCCATTGCTTTTTTTCTTTCTTCAATAACAGCCTGAGCTTTGGCCATAATGTCTTTGATCTGAGGAGAAAATAACAGTATTTTCACATAGCAGTCAACACTCGAAAAGATGCAAAATACAAAAGAAGTGTTTTCTACAAGAGTCCAAAGATGCAAGTTATTCTTGACTTACACACAGACTGAAAGAGCAAAGATATCCGTGATTGGGACCAACCCTTCCCTTGGCTTTCATTTACATGAATCTGATTAAAACATTACTGTATTTTCAAATATTTTAAAAAATTCCATTCACTTCATCTCATTATAATGTAGTTGAGAATCATAAAAAAAAAATTGATTACTAAGGTTCGTATCAAAGTGTAATACAAAGGATTCTCATAATACAATACTGTAATACTGTAGTATGTATAGTACAGCATTCTATGCCTAACACTGTACCCACACGAAGGAGTTCATTTTAGAGAGCTGTTTTGTCAATACTGTACTTTCTATCTTATTCCTTTTGATTCTTATATACACGTCAGTTACACTTGAATAGTTGTCTTTACCATGGATTACACTATTTCAATGAAAATTACATCCCTTATACATCATTATCACTTACACATAATAGCTACACTGTCACAAATACTTTCAAACCTTGAATGAGTAAAAGAATATACTGTATGAGAGTATTTTGACAACTTCACTCACCTATTACCTGTAGAATTGTGCACCCCTAGCCTTTTACATACCCTGTTTGTACCTAAGTAAATTACTTTCTGGGAATTAAATATGCTCTTTTCTCTAGCTATTGTAAATATTTTAGGAATATTAAACAAATTACAGTAAATTTAAAAGCCAAGATTTCAGCTACTTAAAAGAGTAAGCAATAAAAGTTCAAAACTGTATAGGTTAACATAGAGTAGTACAAATTGCATTAAATTTAAGATCAGGTATACTAGTAAGACAACACTCAGCGACACAGTCAATTTAAGGTCATATATAAATTACCTGCTGAGCTTGAATCTGTCCTGGGCTGACGGTATTGTTCGGAGTTGGTTGAGGAGGAGGTTGCACCGGTGGCTTGGGTTTCGGTGAAGGCTCTTTGTCCTCCTTCACCCTGGCTCTTTTGCTCTCTTTATCACGGTCACTATCATCCTTGTGAGTCCGCTTCCTGGAGGAACTTTTTCCTTTGCATCCTAAATCGTCAAGGAGCATAAAAGCCTGCAAAAGACCAAACTCCCTTGATGCTGGAAAACATACTAACTTTAATTATAAGTACTGTACAACACAGATTGTTCAAACCTTCATACGTGCTCTGTGATTTTCAATATTTACTGTATAAATGTACGAAAGGAGTTGAAAATATATGTAGCATTTTTATTACAAGAAGAGAATTAGAAAAGCACACAGTGTGTGCAGACCTCCACAATGGCAGCTTATTTCTCAAAACAAGCTTTGTGACAACCATGTGCAAACTTGGGGTTAAGGTTAGGATTAATTTGGTCGAACTTTCAAAACTGAATAACTTCCCTGTCTCAATATAACAATTAATCCATGAAAGTTTCACTATTCTAAGAGTAAAATGGCCAGGAAGTTGTTCATAAACAGACTAGTATTATTATTAATATTACAGTGTACTTGCTAAGTTACAATCCTAATTGGGAAAGCAGAATGCTATAAGAACAATATATCATAAAAATCTGCAGAAACCTACGAAAATAACCTTATTATTTAACAGCATTGACCATATGAAAGCCAGCAATCAAGCATCTTCACTACAACAACTATAAAATCATATTTACCTTTTCTGCTAATTTATGCGCTAAGCTTCTCTCCACATAATCCATCAGTTTATCCTCGACTCTCCTCTTGTCATTTCCCGAATCTACAGCATGGGTAATAGCCGATACTACTGACGAACGGTCTCGAGTGACATATCTGTTTACCATTTTATCAATGGCAGATTTGTAGTCTTCATACTCTCTCTTTGATAGCGACATCTTGAAACCTAAGGGAAGAACAGCAAAAATTTATATACATAGAAATTGAAGAAACAGCAGAAATTGTTTGTTGGAAATGTATCACTTTTAATTTTTTATTAGAAAAACTCATCCATGAAGTTATCCTGTGGGCCCAACTATGAGTAAAATATGGATCTAGAACTATCATAATCCTTAAAAGAAACTTGATTCCAATAAAAAAATAGTCCTTCAAAAATGTGTTAAATTGATAAGTAAAACAGATATTTTAATACCTGAAGACAAAATGGAAAAAAAAAAAAAATAAACGCAAAATTCTAACTTGATAATTACTACTCCCAACCTGATGTTCACGATACATATGATCTACTAAGATGCAATTACTATGGACAAATTTTAAACTTGGTCAACTCCCCAACTCCTTACCATCAAAATTTTACATATTAATCATATAGGTAACTAGACAGAGCCACTGCACTTTTCAGAAACTACAGACCTTAGGTAAAGTTCAACATTACTGAGGTTTCCCTAATTCATTAACATAAAACACAACTTTCAGATCTATATGATTTTTATGAGTTACCGGCAGATTTTGGCCTACATAAATGAACTGCCTTGTGCTTCAAGCAAATTTTCCTCTCCAAACTCCTCTTTTCAAACTTAGGTTTCCCTCCTGTAAGACTGTAAAATGAAGAGAAAGTATATGAGCTAGGTTAGGGAATAAATCTTCTGGCCTACTGTAATGACTGGAATCTATCACTTATCTAAAAAATGGCTCCCTAACCTGTTGTACCGTCTATTCATTATATCAAGACCAATCTTCAGCCATTCTAACTACTTTGACATTGTGGTGGGGGACAATATACATCTGTATCACTTTACTGCGACATTAGTCAAAAGCTGTGAATATGGATATGGACACAGATTCCTAGAAGTAGACTTGGGTAGGTTGTCAAATGCTTTTTAGATAATAGTGACAGTACAAAAGTAAATATCTACAAAAAAGTTCATCAGTAGCAGAATACTCCTAGATTGCAGTGTATCAGTACTCCACATTCAAACCGCTTACCATTACAAAGGAGCTTGACGTTTTTCTTTTTTCACTAGTGAAGCTAGCGTACGGCGATGCAAAAACCAATATATTTCAGTAATATTTTGATAGTGTCTAATGGTTTTAGCGGGGTGTATGTATGACAGCGGCCACCTGTATGTACTATTATGTATAACTTAGAATCCGGCAGTGTAAGGGGGGTTGCAGGGGGGCGTAAGCCCACTTGTTAGCTAAGTAGGTAAGGACACGGCTTGTAGGTTAAGCTAGGGGGGAAAAGTTTAGGTTAGTTGATGTCCATTTCTAACGAACGCATGAGGAACTGACCGCTGATATACAAAGGCTCCGTTTTTGCTCCGCTATGTGCTCGTTTCGCTCGCAAAAAAAGAAAAACATCAAGCTCTTATGTACTAGCAAGTGGTAATAGCTGGATGGGTCTCTACCGAAATATTACCGGAATAGGGAACACTTATGATAGTAGGGATCGGACTTTAAAATGATCTCGTTCTACATCATCACGAGCCAGTTCAGAGATACATAATCACCTGACACCAAATTAAGCCAACAAGCATCATAATATAACATTAATACAATGTTTACTAAGGCTAGTTGTATTAGGTTCATCCTAACTTAGCCTGACGTACGACTAACATTACCACATTTTCAACGATGCTGCCTTCCACAATCAAACCAAATCCACACTCTTATTAAGGATACTAATATGATAACAGGTTCCTTTACATACCAAATTCCTATACCTGTATGTTCCTTAGGAATGTGATAAACACAAGCCTATGGAATCGTATGGCGAACAGTGACAGCCTACATTAGACCTGCCGCCTGTCTAAATTTACAATTACAATGTTACAGCATATTTGGCATTAGAAATTCACAGATCTTGAGTAACTAACCTTCTATATATTAAAGTGATCTGTCATAAAATTAAATAATTGGTCATACAATTAACTTAGGCAGTATATAACTACACTTGGATAGAAATTGACACAGAATAATCTTCGACTGTGCCCGAACTAAATACAGGTTATGCTATGGTTAATTTCCTTCAAATTCTATCAATATGAAGTATATATAAAAATTATGTTATAAAAACATAAATTATTAATATATTTTATAATATTTATGCATACTTATTGAATTTACTCACATTTCCTGTAACAAAATGTTAAAATTTTACGGTTATATTATTGGTATGATCACGGTAAACGTTTTGTTCATAGATATATGTGAAATCAAGTTGTAAACAACTGGAAAATATTGGCCAACCATTTTTATTTAGCGATGGCAATGGTAATACAGTGATCAATTACTCACAAAACTGATTGAACGTTTATTTGGTAACTTTTCCTATCCAGTGGTGAAAACCTATTGAAATACTTTGAAATGATACTAAATAGTTTCTTTACTTCCTTTCCTCGCTAGGCTATTATTTCCTGTTGGAGCCATATGTCTACCATCCTGCTTTTTCAACTAGGGTGGTAGCTTAGCTTATATATATATATATATATATATATATATATATATATATATATATATATATATATATATATATATATATATATATATATATACATATATATATATATATATATATATATATATATATATATATATATATATATATATATATATATATATATATATATATATATATATATATATATATATATATATATATATATATACAATTCTTCTTCTCTCAAGAGGTTAACTACTGCAATTGTTCAGTCAGAGGCTACTTTCCTCTTTGTAAGGGTAGAAGAGACTCTTTAGCTGTGTAAGCAACTCTTCTAGGAGAAGGACACTCCAAAATTAAACCATTGTTCTCTAGTCTTGTGTAGTGCTATAGCCTCTATACCATAGTCTTCCACTGTCTTGGGTTATTGGAGTCCTCTTGCTTAAGGGTACACTCGGGCACACTATTCTATCTTGTTTCTATTCTTGTTACTTTCAAGTTTTTATAGTTTATATATGAAATCTTTATTTTACTGTTGTTATTGTTCTTAAAGTTCTTGAAGTTTTTCCTTATTTCCTTTCCTTACTGGGCTATTTTCCCTGTTGGAGCCCTTAGGCTTATAGCATCCTACTTTTCCAACTAAGGTTGTAGCTTAGCAAGTAGTATATATATATATATATATATATATATATATATATATATATATATATATATATATATATATATATATATATATATATATATATCACTAGCCGTACCTAGTCCACAGCAGGACGAAGGCCACAGACATGTCCTCTCAATTCTGTTTGGTTATGGTCTTTTATGCCAGTCTATACCCCCCCCAAAAATTTAGTTCATCAATCCATCATCTTCTTTTCCTTTCCCTGCTTCTTTAGAAATCTGCAGGGACTCATTCTGTTGTTCTGAATGTCCATCTATTATCTGATATTCTCATT
>NC_090751.1:23738894-23768894 GCF_036898095.1 Palaemon carinicauda | reverse complement strand
TTGGTGAATAAGTGGCTCTCCAAAGGGCTACTGAAATCAATTAACATTAAACATAATTTATATCGAAGAATGAAATTGGGTGCTTATAGTGCCCAACGCTATAGAAACTATTGTAATATGTTGCTTACATTAATTCGCGTGGCAAAGAAAAAATATTTTGATAGTACTTTTGATCAACTCCGAAATGATGCTAAAAAATCCTGGGATCTCATAAATTCGTCCCTTAGGCCTGGAAAGAAAAAGCGCACTTCGCTAAGAAAACTCATTGGTCGTAACGGCGAAACTATTACTGACAGCCAACAGATTGCAAATGCTTTTAATCTTCATTTCTCTACAATTGGCATTACTCTCCGAGATGCCCTGCCTCAAAATAATCAGTTAGATTTTCATTCCTATTTGCCTCCTTCAAATCAGCACTCTATTTATTTGACCCCATCTTCTCCACTTGAAGTAATCAACATTATAAAAAAACTAAAGAACAAAAAAGCAAATATTCATTCTCCCCCTACTAAACTATATAAGAATAATGCTAGTTTACTTGCCTTTCCTATATCCTTATTGTTCAACCGTTGTATTGCCTCTGGCATTTATCCTGACATTTTAAAAATAGCATGCGTTACTGTGCTACATAAGTCTGGTGATAAATCGGATGTCAATAACTATAGACCAATAAGTTGCCTTCCCTTATTGAATAAAATTTTTGAAAAATTATTGTACAATCGACTCTACTCTTTCTTTACTAGATGTAATATCTTTTCTTCCTGTCAGTATGGCTTTCTGCGTGGCGTTAGTACAAGTGATGCTGTAAATGACCTTCTTGAAAATATCTACAATGCGATGAATAAAAATGAATACCTTGGTGCGGTCTTTTTAGATTTGAGTAAAGCCTTTGACACAGTGTCTCATGATGTGCTGCTTAAAAAGCTCGAACATTATGGAATACGTGGAAATGCGTTACTCTTACTAAAATCCTACTTAACGAGTCGAAAACAATTTGTGACCCTCGATGGCCATCCCTCAGAGGTTATGGATGTCAAAATAGGTGTTCCCCAGGGATCAGTCCTAGGACCGTTATTTTTCCTCGCCTATATCAATGATCTACCTCGATCAGTAGGTAGGTTAAGCTCCATACTCTTTGCCGATGACACTACGCTTCATTTTAGACATAAAAATATCTACTCCCTCTGTGATACACTAACCAATGATTTAACTCGTGTAAAAAACTGGCTACTAGCAAATAAGTTAACCTTAAATGAAAGAAAGACATACTTCATTATCTTTTCTCTACGAAGAGTTCCTGTTAACATAAGGGTTGCTATAGGAAATCACACTCTGGATCAGAAGTCCAGTGGTAAATTTTTAGGGATAATTCTTGATAATAAACTAACTTTCTGTGAGCATGTAAATATGACAGTTAATAAAATTGCCAAAGTAATGGGTATCATATATAGATTAAAAGAGTATTTCCCCTTATATATTATAAAACAATTGTATCACTCGTTAGTATCTCCTCACCTAAATTACTGCAATACGGCGTGGGGGAGTAGTAGTAGAAATGTCTTGCAACCATTAATTGTAATTCAAAAAAGACTGGTAAGAATCATAAGCTCCAGTGATTACTTAGCTCATACATCGCCACTCTTCCGGTCTCTCTCGATATTGAAGCTGGAAGACAATTATAAGCTCTCCTTAATGAATATGATGTTCCAAACACTTATTTTGAACAAATTTCCAGATTTAAGACGAAAAATAATTCAGGAACAATCAGTTCATCCATACGGAACAAGAAATTCAAACTTAACTCTTCCTTTCATACGTATTAATAGATGCGAGCAATCCTATCTATACCAAGGTATTAAACTTTGGAATACTCTGCCCGCTTATCTAAAGGCACTGCTTAGCGTTCGGTCTTTTAAGAAATCATATACAAATCTCCTGTTATCTGGGTATTAAGCTTTATTAATAAATATTTATACTTGCCTACCTAACCACATCGCAAGTATGTTTCATTGTTTAGAATATTTTATTTGTAAAACTAGTTCTTTTACTGAGTTTTTTGCTTAATATCTACAATTTTTTCAATGTATATACCATTAGCTTTCATATACCATCTTTCCTTATCATATAAATATGCATTTCCATTTGTTTTTAGGCTAAGATTCTCATTTATATGTATCTATTTGTATACATATGATTATGTATATGTATGCGTACATTTTGTATATCTATATCCATATTTACTTTATTTTTTATTTTTACTTAATTGATGATATTATCTTGTATTATTGCCCGAAGAGCTCTGCTCCACATGGGCTTGGACTGAGTCTTTTTTTCTTTTTGTAAATCTTTGAATGTAAATATCTTTTGTCCAATAAACATTATTATTATTATTATTATTATTATTATTATTATTATTATTATTATTATTATTATATATATATATATATATATATATATATATATATATATATATATATATATATATATATATATATATATATATATATATATGTATATGTGTGTGTGTATGTATATATATACATACATACATATATATATATATATATATATATATATATATATATATATATATATATATATATATATATATATATATATATTAATATAATGATGAAGGAGGAATGATGCTGATGCATAAGATGATATAGCATCACTTCGAGCTGCTAGTAGTGTTCGGGGTTTGTCCATGACTTTGCTCTATCAAATTTATCACATATATGTTGTAAATGTAATTTATTAGCTATTATTAATCTGTATAGCTAGATTAAGATAAAAATTAGGTAAATTGTATAGCGCAATAAATTTGAATTAATGTAGAAATCCAGGCAGTTCGAATATCATTAGGAAACAACAAATATCGAACGATTTATTTACACGAAGTAAAGTATTCCTGACAGTCAATAAGGTTTAAATAATCTATCTTATGGGAAATACAGTTAGTTAAATATGAACAATGTAATCATATTGAGTTTAAAAGGAGAAAAAAACCCTCTTAATATTTATGTTTCATAACTGATGGTTGATGTTTATGCTGGCAGATAATTTGCGTGTTGCAGACGACGCCATTTTGTGGAGAACAAGAAGGACGTGAGAGAGACTTTGCTCACTCACGGCCTTTTATGGGTTTTAGTTCACGATCTCTCTAGTCGTTTAACTAAGGAAAAGAATGAGCGGCGCAAATAGCACACCACTAGGAAGAATGAATCCAGCCATAGGAGCTGGAAAGAAGACAATAGTGACGGGTTCTTCGTTGCTGAAGCCAAGTTACCTCAGCACTTTACCCGGTGGTGGAGGTAGGTTCGGGTTTCCATGTTATTTATAGTAAATTAAATTGCCGAATCTCTTTATTCCTTCATTTTTATATGTCTAGTGAATCCTATACATTTTAGTTTCCTGGAATGCTTAACCGAGAAATCCTCTTTGGACGGCTAAACCAGGCTAGGACTGACCACGCCAAGGCCGTTGCATCGCCATGAATCCAATCCAAACCAATCCTGTATCAACAGAATTAGGTCTACTATAAGCTATTTTGATATTTAAGGGTGTAAAAACAATGTTTGCAGCTTAATATTCGTTGCAAACCTGGTCAATAATTGACAAGGTTAAGTAATTGCAACCATTATAAGCTTTTTTGTTTTTGACTGGTTGCACACCCTAATGGCCTTGAGGCAAAGCATATACAGTAGAAGGAGCCTTTGTATATCAGTGGCCAGTTCCTACCACGGGGATTATAAATGAGGGAGCGTTTGTAGGGTGACGGCCAAATCCCGTAGAAAACGGGAATATTCTGAACTGGCCGTCGTTCTAAAAACGATTTTGGCGGGAGAAGCTAACTTAAAAAACCCACCTAACCTATGCTAAAAGCCGTATCCTTACCCAGGGGGCTTCACCCCCCCCCACACAACAGTTTCCTTACCTATGAGTACGACGGGAGAAGCTAACTTAAAAAACCCACCTAACTTATGCTAAAAGCCGTGTCCTTACCCAGGGGGGCCTGCGCCCCCCCCCCCCCGGACCCCCCCTTACACAACATATTTAAGATCCGTAGACCATTTCCAAACATTTATATTCTATACAAGATAACAGTCGGAGCGATAATAAGCAAATTAGGACGCTTGGCCGTAGCGCTACAAACTACCCTAAATGAGACACCAACTAACATAAACTATCCCCCCTAACCTAACCTACAAGCCGTGTCCCTACCTACTTAGCTAACGGGGGCGTCAGACCCCCCTTACAACTGCTGTATTTTAAGTTAGCCATAATAATACATACAGGTGGCCGCCATCATACATAAACCCCCAGTAAAATGTGACCGGCCAATTGTGGCTTTATATTAACATTAGTTGTTAGATAACTTTTATTTTTTCATAATATTCTATCACTAATTTGCAAGCAATTAGGAAATCCAATTATCTATATAATTTTATGCCAACAGTTTATTCAGGAAGTTGGGACAAACAAAACTTTTGGAGCGTCTGTATATCAGGGGCCAGTTCCTTCCGCATGCGGAGAAAATGGTAGTTTTCGGAACAACATTTTGATCACAAGAACTCGTTTTTGCTGTAGTAAATAATATGCTTTCACTGAATTTAACCTTCATTTCAACAGCAAATAAACCAAAAACCCTGTAGATTGGTATTTTTTTTTAGAAATTAATGGTTTGGTATTTGTTTACAAGAGCACGCTCTTCATTTACTCCAAAATTATGCAGGCCTACAGCTCTCCTCTTCTTTTACAGTAATTATGAGGTTCTTTAAATGCTGGGAAAACTAAAAAAATAGCAAGATATGTTGCGGGAGGGGGAGGGTTTGGTGGAGGAGGTACTAAGCGACCTGGAACAGATATCGTCATCATAGTCAATCACAGAGAAGTTCGTGACGTCAGCGGACATTTGATATATATTCAAAATATATACTGAAATATAAAAGGATCAATTACTCAAAAGTGTCACTATTTGTGAATTGTATATTTTATTTGGTAATACTTAACAATGAATCTTATTTTCTTTTAATGAAACTGTTTGCGAGAATGACTATTTTTACAGCGTATGACTTTTCATTGGCGGGAAATTGACAGGCATCCTTAGGCAGTGATCAATAGATGGCGTTTGTATAGCTAAATGTCGTCTGGGAAAACAATTAATTCTCAAAATAGTTTCTTTAATCAGACTTTATGATTTATATCAAATATTTTCCAAATATAAACTATACATTTCATAAATAGTGACACTTTTGAGCAATTACTCTATTTTTAATTTCGTATATATTTCGAATATATACACCAAATGTACTCTGACATAACAAACTTCTCTCTGGTTGACGATGTCAGTTCCTAGTCGCTTAGTACCTCCTCCACCAACCACTCCCCTTCCCTCCCTCCAGCAAAATATCTTGCTATTTTTTGCTTTCCCAACATTTGCAGAACCTCTTAATTACTGCATAAAAAGTTGAGAGCTGCAGGACTGCATAATTTTGGAGTAAATGGAAAGCGTGCTCTTGTAAACAAATACCGATGGTCATAAGTTATTTTCAAAGAAAATGGTTGATTTTCTATTGGAAACACCTGTCTTTATGTAGAAAAGCCTTTTCTGTACGTAAAAATAATAAAACCAAATTTTCTTCTCGTCTTCTAGTCCATTTTTATGCAAAACATTTACACAAGAACACCACCTAGCCTAGCCTAGAAGCTATGTCCTTACCTACTTATCTAACGGGAGCCGGTTAACGTCCCCCTACTAAAAAGGTACCAAGATCGAATGTAAGCAATGCCTCTATAGTATCCCACAATGAATTGGTGTTCACGTTTTAGGCAATTGACCCGTAAGTCATTATGCCCCAGCCTCCATTAGTCATACAGAGAAAGGCCAAAGTAGCCAGGACTCGTCAATTTCTTATAGAGAATAACAGTTTTGCTAGAAATCAAGGTACATGTATATATTAACCTTAAAATATGCCGAAGTTTTATTGAGACCTAGCTATATACATCCCTTACTGTTTTGGTTAAGTTTGTAGAATGGCGGACACATCCGATAAGTAGTTCAAGTAGGTCATTAAGCCAAACATTAATGACACTCTGACATAAATTAAGGGTAGTTGTGGGGTCTACCTTAAGTTAGTACATAACTTGGCAAATACACTTCTGTATATGAAATATAGTTTCTAGCTAAATATAAAACCATAGATTTTTCCATCGGGTTATCTTACGTTTTATTAATTTATGACTGAATATCAATGTGTACCATATGTTAAAGAGTTATTCCACCCTCCATATAAAAACAATTATAGGGGATTACAGCATGAAACCAGGGTTTTTGGGTGGGAAATACCATAAGTGATTTGCATCAATGTTAGTCAGAAGTACATAAAAAAAAACAGAACCTGTTCAAAAACTGGATAGTTCATGTAATAGGCATGAAATTAAAAGTATCATAATTACTGTACAAATAATTTTTATCACATCCCTTAAATGGTGTTTGGTCCACCAAGGCTTTCTTTTATTGGAAATAATCATCATTGCAATTTTTGATAAAACTGGCAAGAGGTAATGGATGTGCTGCTCACCCCATGTAGGTAATTATTGTGGTGATTTATTTTACTTTCAGATGAGCACCAACAGCTGCTCTGTATATAGAAAACAGTGATACATATAATTGATTATCCAAATGGATGAAATTGCACTAAATTTCAAAATAGATTCAACTCCCCTTTTGGGAAGCAACCTCTTGTATCAGCTGTTGTGCTGAAGCTGAAGAGAGGGAAATAACATCTAGGAACTTATGCATAAATACTTGAAAGCTCCTAATTAGGTGAAAAGGATAGCTAATCATATGTCATTAAAAAAAAAACATAAAAGCTCCCATAAGCGATTACTCCGTCATTCAGAAACCACAAACGTGCTCTCAAGCAATTGTGAACAATGCATGCACAGTAACCCACCATTAGTCTCCCTTTAATAACCAATATACAAAGCCAATGACTGGTAATCACATTTTATTTGATATGTAATTAAGTTATATGATTAAAATGAACTGGGTGTGGCGACCATGGCGTCAGCTTTAGGTACAACCTTGGTCATTGATGGCACTTTGTTAGCCCTTACGGGTCGAGACCTTTTCTGGAGCTGACATGGTGGAATATTTCTACTTTATCCATGGATCAAGTTGATCAAATTTATGGAATTTAGAGAACACTATCTTCCAATGGATCCAACAAGATCTGTTGCTCTTGCATTCTCAAGGCAGCGAAGGTTCTACGTGCCAGTCTTGTGCATCATCTCTTCTTCAGTTAGACTGTCACATCAGTGTGTGCACTGGTGGTTCGTCTCCATAGGTGGTGCATCTCCTATGGTGATGCAGTTCAACTGCCAAAAACTTGGATCAGTAGGCACGTCTTAGTTTTCTGAGTCTGCTGCCATGGCCACCTTCTTCTTGGTTCGACCATTGGTCAGTCACTATGACGTAATTCTCGAAGACAATATGGTTATCAACTCCTAACTCTTTGGAGGAGTATAAAATTCTTGTGTTGTCTAGTGGAAAGGTAGTGACTTTTCTGGCACACCAGTTGGCAAATTAGAGCGCCAGCTGGGTATGGAAGAGGAAGGATGCCCTGGTGTCCCAGTTCTCAAAACAATTTGGTCCAGAGGTAGCACCAAGGCATAGATGCAGTAATTCCCATCCCTTTTGCTGAGGAGTCACATGCTGGCAGTGGTAGAGATGTGAAGGACTACTTCACAGGACTCCCCTGATTCACTGGCCAGGAATTGTGGAAAGGATTGTTATTGAAAATATAACATTTGTTGAACAAGGAATGTATCTTGACAACTTTACAAAAGATGTCATTTCCATTTTTAAACCTCGATTCAAAGCAACTTTGTTAGTAAGACCCAATTTCATGGGGGTGAATTTGCGAGGGCTGAAAAGTGACAAGGTCTGTACAGAGCATTTAATTTCATACACTAAATCAAAATGGTCAAGGGACAAAAACATGACTACAAAATAGAAATAATGCTACAAATAATCTTTACTACATTTTACTTGGGATAATCCATCTGCACCCTACTTTAGACTTTAGTCCATACAGTATGTAGTAGTCTCCTTAGGGCTTTACAGATTAATATAACTTAGAGAAAATTAACTGAATATTTCTTACGATTATGCTATGTATATATGATCTTGAAGTTGGAAGAATATTAATGTGCATGAAACGAATACTATATATTAAATCTTTTATTACAATTTCTTGATTCTGTCCCAGTTATATGAAGATTGAATAACACTTTTAACAAATTCCCTCCATTCTTCATTTGAAAAAAGTAATTTGTACATTTTCATTAACCTTAATATTAACTCTTACCTTTTATGTCTTAGGGACTCGAACAGGCATTGGATGAACATTTTAAAAAAAAATGGTGTGAAATCGTGGGGTAGGCCAAACATTCGTTGTCCAAAGCAGCAAGTCGTACTGTATGTACAAAAAATCTTGATATTAAACTTTCACCATTCATTGGTATGGTTTTGTGCTCTATCCAAACTACTAATAGTTTAGGACCATTTTCAATATTTGGTTCTTTAAAATAATTCATGTATTGTTTATACAAATTTAATAATTGCTGTGATTATTTTTTTAAGTATTTATTTTAACTTTTGTAATTTTATTTATTCCTTATAGGTGGTAGTTGTGGGGTTGGGGGCGGGACAGTAGGATCAGCTGTTGCTGCGGCAGCAGCTGCTGCCGCTGCCGCCACTGCAGCAATTTCTAAAGGAAACTCTGGACCGGTCAAACGAGAAAGTGATTATGATGGTAAGTTTCATGAAGGTGGAATATAAATGAAATTTGTATTATCAAATATTTTATGTCCTTGTTTTTATATAGTGATTACTGTTATATGAAATATTATATAAACCATTAATGGGTCCTTATTAGTACAGGTATGTCCTTGTTTTTATGTTATGTGAGTACTCTATAATATGAAATTAATTACTGTGGTCTTTCTAGCTGCCGAACGGGAGGAGCGAAAGAGGAGGAGAAAATCACGGTGGCAGGGCGATGAGAAGGACAAGACTTTCATCCCAGGAATGCCGACAGTTCTACCAAGCAACATGTCGAAAGATCAGGAAGAAGCTTATTTATGTAAGTCAACAATCCTTTTCTTGTGGAAATGTCATTTGGTCTATTATTTGGGGGGATTTTTCAAATCTAAGGTTGCAGATGCAGATTTTCGCGGCTGACAAAGGACCCTTTGGATTGGCATAACACTGAAATGGAGGGAAGTCATCCCAGTCGAGGGCTGTTTGGGTTCCCCCTGCCACCCAATATGCTGCAGAGGAAGGGAGCCGCCTTCGTCTTTGCTCCAAGAGGGTGATTTATACCAAGGGCAGAAAGTTGTAGTGAACTATGTGCTATTCTGGTTGTGCATGAGATTTTGACGAGACTTGAAAAAGTAGCATTAAGTCTTGAAAGTTGCAGTGACTGAATTGTATGTGGTGAGTGGTTGTTATACAAAATGGATACTTGGGGTTTGAATGACTGCTTTTTGGTTTTGGGTAAGTTAAATTATTTATTTTGTTTAATGAATATATTTGTTTACAGCTCATTCTAAACTAATTAGAGATTTTTTTTCCCTAAAAGTTAAAAAGGTTTTACAATTTCATTCATTTCCAGGTTGTTTTCAAGATAAAAAGAATATTGTGTTGATAAGGTAAAGGAACAGGCCTGATCTGTTTGATGATATTAATATAGTTGCCTTGATAGATTTTCTCAATTGTATAGTCAAAGGATGAGTGGCACAATCAGTAGACTTGCTGCTCACACATGTATTTGGAAAAAAAGTATTGTGTAACATTAATAGTGCAAAGCCTTCCTCATATTATAATTTATAATGAATATTATATTGATTGAATTTTGGGCATTCTTGCCCGCTAACCCGCTCTGTTACAGTGCAGCTGCAGATTGAAGAACTAAGTCGGCGTCTCCGCTCCAACGATCTGGGCATCTCTCCTAATCCTGAAGACAGGTTGGCACTTCTCGCAGTTGGTCATGTGCAGGTGACGCTGAGCCTACCAGCTGGCTCGCGGCACTTTGCCACCGGCCCTCCCCAGCCCTCTTCCGAGGGTTGGCTGTGAGGCACCAGGTTTTACTCACACTTCCAGAAACTAAAGTATCCTTCAGGTCTTTCTCTTTGCATTTCATGTATTCTGGTAATGGCTTGCTACCTTCCAGTAAGGTAGTATGGTCACCATCCCGAGATTGATGGTTAGACCCAGGATTTTGGGGTTGTCTGGGGTTAAGGGTTTTGTAACCAGCAGTATAGAGAGAGAGAGAATGAGAGAGAAAGAGATGCTGCCAAGGTATGTGATCAAGACTGTAGTTATCAGTGGCATGATCGAATATTGAGTAAGTTTATTCAGTCAGTCTTAAGTATATTTTTTCACTAATTCAGGAGATGCAGAGGACAACATGATGATTGTGCTTAAATGCACCTAGATTTAAATTAGCTATTTTGTCTTGTTACTAAGTACGTAATGTCTTTTCGTTACTCCTCTTCATTTTTTTTTTACCTGCAAAGTGATTGGAATCAACAGTCAGCTCTTATCAATGGAAATAGGCCTTGATAGTGTCACATAGTGCTAGGCTGTGACTTGCACTGTCATCTATAATTATAAGCCCTTTCAATTGGATATTGGCATGTAAATAAGTTTTACCTCGTATATAAGCTCTATATATGTCATGAGCACGTACAAAGTACACAATATTCTCTTATGTTTCTCATTTTTTTATTTAACCTTCGTTGTTGTAGTACTTTATAATTTCATTTGGAACTATTATACTTTTTTCCCCTCATTCATTACAGATTATTATTCAAGAAAAAATTATCATCAAATTCAAAATTACTTTTAATTTGTGCTTAATGTCAGTGTTGTTTTATGTTATCTATTCACAGTTAATATTTTTATTGTTGACATAGATTATGCTAATGCAGCAGGGTGCTGTGTTACTAGTCCACCACTTCTTTTGGTGGTTGATGATTTAGTGGTCATCTCTGCTGTCTTGGTAGTTGTTGATACTTATCCACTCAGTAATCCCTTCATTAGTTATAAAAAATGTCTGACCTGAACAAAAGCAATAAAGATGCTATCATGACACTAACCTTTAACCTTTAGATGTTGACCCCCTTCTGAACAGGTTTAGATCAGGTCATTATTCAAAATTATAGTATGGCATTTCTTTATTTTTTTTTCTTCTTTTTTTAAAACTAAATGTATCTTTGTCTTGCTGATTAGGTGTACTATTGATGCACTTGTATACTTTGTTGACAGGTTTAATCTCTAATACAGGCTGTCTCCATTCAATCCAGGAAGGCTAATGGAAGAACTTTTAATGTCTTGTTCCTAAAAATAATTTAGGAAATGTCATATTAAAAAAAAAAAACACTGAATTGTCATAGGCATATTTGGCTTTCTTCCCTTTTGCGTCTAATAATTTGCTTTATAGGCCAGAAGCATCTCAAGGAATCTGTTTGATCTCAGTTGCATGTAATGTTTATATAACTGCATCTTCCCCTCAGGTTTGTTATTTTTAACACATGCAAGCGGTTGATTCGCTTTCCTTTTTTGATTTATTTTATTTATTTTTTTTGTAAGTGTGCCTTCATTGGTTTAGCCCATTTACTTCAAGTGAAACTTATTAAGCTTAGGTTATGTTATTGTTCTTTCACCAGCCCCCCCTTCCCCCACCTATCACCCCCCCTGCTCTCACCTTAACTTGGATAATTCCCCATGTTCCCACTTTCATATATTGGACATTTAACATTTGATTCTGTTCCTTTGCCTAGACTTGCTTTTCTGCATTTTTATATACTTTTCATTTTGTTTTTGACCTTTTGCACAATTCTTCAACATATTGTTATACTTAATTCTAAATGCTTTTTTCATTGTAATTATAAATGACCATGAGAATGGCCTATGTAAACAATAACGTTTTATATAATATATATTTATAATAATCATATGGTACTTGACTGATGTCCATTCCTTCATTTGCATTTACCAAGTTTTGGCATGAACAAGGGTGTAAGAGTGTAGCTCATCATTTATGGGTGGTGTGTAGGTTAATTGCTTGGTAATTTCAGGGTCTCCAGTTACACATGAAGCCTGCTCTAAACAATTTCAACATTACTCTCAGCACAGTCCACGTACTGTGTGCAAGTACTGGAAATAATCTCATTAATGTAAAATTGAATAGTTTGCAGTATGTTGGGTTATGTTTCTGATTAGTAATTAGATTCTATAAAAGTAAATTACAGTATTTACAGATGGAAGTAATTTTGTAATGGTTGAGAAGAACATTGAATGGCTGTTGCATTCATTACTCATTGGCAAGAGCTTGCTTCATATAATGCTGATTTGTGATAAGTCCTATCGACTTGAAGTGACAATCTTAAACACATGTTTGTAGTAGGTGCCATTCAACCTTAGTGATAGAAAAGCATTATTTCCATTGCAAGTATTGTTAGGAGAATATAGGTGTCAGTAGGTGTTCATTATAAACCAACCAGTGAAATCCAAAATTCTCTTGGGTACCTTGGTAACTATTTTATACTTGATGATTATTATAAAGCTGTGAATTTGAAAGACTTTAGGTTATTAACGAGGTGTGGGAATACGTCTAACAAGGAATTTTGAATTATGAGGTGTTGACACAGGTGTTACAGGTACCTGCAACCACAGATAACTTTGTTATCCGGAAGTTGTAGGGAACAGATTTTTTTTTTTTTTTTTTTGTATTTAAACTAATAAACCAGCTTCTTTCCCTGCCCTCGTGACAGCTGTAAAGCTGCATCTGTTTCATCCCTTCGTACACTCCACTATTAGTAGCACAGTATTTAAATTGAAAGAGTAATAGCATTAGCAGTGTTAAAACTGGAAACATATTATCATAGGGAAGAAATTGCTTGTATGTAATTTTGTGTTGCTTGAAGATTTTGCCATTGACTTGATTCTTTTAATAGCAATATATGCCTGTTTTACTCTAGTTTTTAATCACTTCAATGATGCATTATGTTTCCAGTATCTGGTCAATACAGTAATGTAAATGAATATTTTGTTGACAACAATGGTCTTTTAAGAGGGTTGTTTTCGTTAATGCGATAAGATCATGATCATTTAGACGATGCATTTTGTTCCAGGAAATGAGAGGGCTAATGTTTGGGTTTAAATTAGACTAGTCTTGATAAGGGGATATAAAAGTACATGTAGCCAGATAAAAGACTGGTTATTGTATTAAACTGTTGCCATTCCATGCTTCTAACCAAGACCAGTTCGACAAGTACTAATTTAGGTAGGCTTTCCTTATCACAGAAACCAGGATTCAGGAGGGACATGTCATTCTAATTTTGATAATTGCCAGGTTTCAGGAGAAAACTTGTCATAATAGTTTTCACGACTGCAGGAAGTACCATCTTGAGAGGACATTGAGCCAAATATTTGCATACCCCTGGCTCATTTTCACCTTTATATTTGCCTCTGCTCAGCATTTTCATTTTTCACCTATAATTGAAAGGAGCTTCATTTATCTGAATTGTTTATTTGTGTAGATGCTGTCCAAGAAACATTTAACTACAGCTTAGGTATTTGCCAATAGAATATTTGTAATTTCTGCCCTGGAGTGTAGCATATTTTGTTTTTATTCAGTTTGAGCAAATTTCTTAGGAGCTAAACATGTACAGTACTGTATATATCAAATGCCTTGAGAATTTCTTTAGTAGAATGGGACCTTTTTTTTTCTAATACTTTTTATATATAATGCTTCTTGGTTAAGAAAAGGAATCTTATGATTTTTCATGGGTCCTAAGTTTTCTCCTCAGTTTAATTCTTAGTGGCGAGTTTTATCTACTTCATAGATTTAACCTTATGATGAGCAAACAATAGATAGTGAAATTCCAATGCTTGACATGGGGTGTATAGTTGAAGTTCCTCACCTTCCACATTGTTGTGCCACAGTATTTTACTTCTTTCAACAATTGTTTGGGAAGAATAAACTAATACACAACATTGTACATCTAGACATTTTCCAGCGTGTGGAGTTGCATTGACCTTGCTCTCCGATTCTTTAGTTATATATTGGTCTGGGGGCATTTAGTTGTTTTTGTGGTGCTAAATCATAGGTTCTGTTCTCAGTAGGACATAATGGCTGGATTTGGGTGTTGTGATTCATACGACTTGCCTAGCTGATGATTAATGCAGTACTGTACTGTATATATTTTATATATACAGTACAGTATTATATCACTATTGTGAAGCCCCTTTACTTTAGTGTAGGAAAGCAATATTGAAGCTCCATTAATACAAATGACATTTGAGGCTGCAATTTTGTAACCCTTGACAAAGAAGTTTTATATTTGTATGCTATAATACTGTAATATCATTCTAATTTGCCAATATTTTGCTCTGTTGAAAGGCAGTTTTCAAGCTAAATATTTTATTTAGATTTGGTAATTATTTGCAGGGTTTATTAGACACTTGCGTTCGTTTCCTCTAAAGATTTAGCTAGTTTTTCAACTTTTCCTGTAACATACTTTGTATTTTGGAAGATGGAAAATCTATTTAGATTTAGTACACATTTAGAAGACTGTATTGTGTCTATTTCTTTGTATAGTCAGATGCAATTAGAGGTTTCTCAAATAAAAGTTTCAAGTGCTTCAGTTTGACAGTTGTTTTTTCATTATGATTAAAATGCAACATAATTTTTAATATTTTAAAATGTTTGTTTTATTTGGCAGATGGTTTGATATGTTAATTAGTGAAAGGTAATAGTTCTTTAGTTTTAGTATGTCATTGGAGGGGAATATTAATGCTTGTATACAGGCTATGAAGTAGCAAATTTTATAGAACAATATTAACCTTTCATATCTAGGGTGAAATAGGAATTGAAGTTCATCTTTTTATTGAATTCCTGTACATGTACAGTTTTTTGTTACAGTGCAATAACAGTTTTTAGTCTTGATAATCTGTAACCATTAGGGTTTGTTGATGTTGACTGTTATTGCCTCAATTAAATACTTTGGAGTTATCATTTAGGCTCAAGCATTGGTTTACTTTTTTTTTTTTTATATTATAAATGATTAGTACAGTATATGAGACTATTTTGCTACATTGAAATTTCCCAGTAGTTTGTTTCATTTATTCATTCAAGGTTAGCTAAGTACAAATATTTTAAACAGGTTTTGTAACATAGGATTGCCTTTCAATAGTATACACTAGCTGTTTTTTTCCCAAGATAATGAGTTAATTTCTTACTTTCTTTTTTTCCCTTATTTTTTTCCAGTTACCTTTCATTAATGGCTTTAGGATGTATACATATGCTACCCCTGTACATTAAATAGTAAAGGCTGTGCCCAGGATTAATAGCTGCATAATATTATAAATAGAATTGCCATGGTACTCCTCTTAAGTGTTCCTGCTTTCAAAGTTTTTCTTTTTGTTATACAGATCTGGAAGATAAAGTTTCATCGCTCAGGATATACTTACATGATAGCTTTCAGTGCCTCAACTCATTTTAATTTTATCCTATGCTAGGTGTAAACAGTGGTCTAGAATTGTCTCAAGTAATAGATATTTTATTGGTAATTAATTTTATCATCACTTATCAATTTGCACATTTATGGGTGAAGGCCAGTGGATCTGAACTTGGAGCCTGTTATTAATTCTGTCCCTCTTAAATTCCTCATGATTGTTGTTGTCAACATGGCCTGTAAATTTCCAATATTATTTTCTTGATAACTGGTTTTATTTGGTTTGTCTTTTTCCATCATGATCAGTAATAGGATCTCTGTGACATTCCTATTCGTATGTGTGTCCTTATGTGAAACAGCTGACTTTGTCCTAGCCCTCATCTGAGGGTCTCTTAATTCATTTCCTCTGTATGCGTATTCCCATCCATATTGTGTGATTCATAGATGTTAATTTTTTTTAGTGTTGTGAGTAGATGGTAATGAATATGTATATATTGTTCCTCACCATACCTCTGTTGTTTATTCTAGTAATTCATATCTTTGTTATTATCTTTGTCAGGTAGGGAAAAGGGTTTTCTTCATCTTGGTGCTAGGAACAGGGATTTTTTTTTAATTGGTACTTTATAAACTTAGAATTAATAGGCATGCCAGATGGGTTTATTTCTGACAGTTTTTTCTTCTGCGTCATTTTAAGTGTCTTGACATTAACTTAATTGAACTCATGTTGTTCCTCTTAAACTACTGATGTCTTGCCCGGCATTTGGTTTGAAAGGAACCAGTCATCTCCAAAATGCATTTTGGTGTTGTCACATGCAATATGGTTTGGTGAACAGCAGTTTTGAATATTAATTTTCTATCTTTGTCACCATATTTGGAAAATAATTTTAAGAGGCCCATTTAATTACTGCTGCAGCTTTAGAATCATGCAGACACTTCTAGAGCCAAGTTGTAATTTGAGGGTCGTTATATGTAAATATTCTAAAGTCAAAGTTGTTTTACATTAAGAAAGAACCTAGGTACAGTACACGTCTGCGTTCATGGAACCAAATAGTGGCTGATGGCATCAGAATGTACCCGATTGATAAGCAGCAAGAAACCAGACTGTCTTAGCTGGGCATTCGAGGTGCTAACCAATTTCCCAAAGCTGGAAAAAAAATGAAAATTGAAAAAGATCATTGCCGATCACATTAAAGCAAAAACTCTCTAATGAATGCTTAATCAATTATTCCCTTTTTTTTTATCCGTCTTAAAGATTAAGGTTGCCATGGAATGATTGCTTGTCTTAAGCTTCAGTAAGATTAGTTTAATTTTTTGTTTATGGGTATATGTTGAAAGAATTAGTGTAGGAATTGATGCTTTTATTTCTCAAGCTAAAGTGATTCAACATAGAAGCAGTAATAAAGTACTTCACTCTAATTATGTACACACTAATTGATTTTATGATTAAGTTTGATCATAGCATTTTTTTCATATTCTTAAGTTTGGATTTAGCAATTTTATTACAATATTGGCTGCTGCCTTCATTAACTGTATGGTTCTCCTCATTTAGGTAGGATTGCTGTTCCATGTTATTAATGAGTTCTCATTTGTTTTTTTATGGTTTTAACACTTCAATTTTTGGAGCATCACTTAATCTTTTGCACACCACAGGTTTTGTATTAATACAAGTAATAGAAATACTATAACCTTTTCAGATTAATATATGTACTGTATATGAAGTTCTGAAATGTTACTTTGTTTCATCAAAAATTTAATGTGGCAAGTGCTGAATTGATTTTAAATCTTGCAGGATTGCTGATGCCTAGGTTAAGAGGGGATCTTTAGTATGGATTCTTGTTGGATTTGCTCTAAAATGCAAATTGTGTTTACCTACCTAGTTATACATTTTAGCACAGATCATATTCGTGTGTTGTTAAATTGTTTGTTCTGGCATCAGTTTTCACTGAAATTTATTGTGTGTTTGTTATAGGGGATGCAGTTCAGGATAAAGGTTCCTTGTTCTTTGCCATCTTTTTGAGAACTTCAAAATGCCACAGACCATAATCCACTCACACCTTGTGTAGTGATTTAAATCAACTTGAGCACAAGCTTATGCAATTAGCTAGTGTGCAGATTATTTTCAAACTTAAATGTAATTTTTGTCTCCAACATTCAAGTGTAATTTTGATATCAGAATTTTATTTCACTTATGGAAAGGGCTTGGTGTTGTGCAGTATTCACAAATGAGAAACTCCGGAAAATCACATGGGACTTGCCGAGACAGTCTAAGTTAACACACTTCTGGTAGTCGATGATGTCTTGAATCATTATGCTTGTTATAGTTGTAATAGTTTGCTAAAAGAAAACACAAAAAGAAAATAGATTATTAAAATATTGCATGCACAGCGCAGGAAAATGAGAAGTGTGGAGATTTTACTGGTCTCTTAAATATTTTAACCATGGTCTCCGTAGGTGGTAATATTTAAGGATTTTTTGCAGATCTCCTTCCCCAGAGCCAATCTACAATAATGAGGGCAAACGTCTGAACACGCGAGAGTATAGAACTCGTAAGAAGCTGGAAGACGACCGTCATAATTGCATCACACGTATGCTGACGATAAATACAGAATACAAGCCACCTGCTGATTATAAGTGAGTGTTTTTGTAACAATTAATTAGTTATATAAAATAAATTTTATGGTTAATTTAGATCACAAGGTGCTCAAGCAATTGTAAATTTCATAATTGTAAATTTCATAACAAGGTGCTCAAGAATTTACACTCCAGTCTGGTACCGTTGGACGCAGCAATTCTTGGTACACCCTGCGATGAAGGAGTGCACCCAGCCACACTCCTACTGTGTGGCGAGTTCTTGTGTTTAGCATCGCCCACCACTATTGCCATTTTTTTCTACACTATCTGCTTAGTTACCCACTGCAAAGTATGGGTGTGACAGGGTGCGCTACTTCGGGATGGAGTGTGTCAGGGACTCTAGTGTGCAACTGTACATAGTTTTTGAGTATTTGTTTCCTTTTAATGTCCAGAAGTTGACATGAGCACTTGACTAAATTCAACTCATTGTTAGTGTAGAAGACAAAGCTGACAATCACTCCATTTTTTTAATATTTGTGTAGTACAGTAGTATAGTTTAAATTTACTAATGAAATGTTTAGCTTGAATTATTTTTAATTTTTTATTGCTTTGGTTAAATAAAGGAAAATTCGAGATTTGCGTATTTATAAGAGGGTACAAACAATCATCATTTATTTGAGCAAACCCCTTTAGGATCACTCCATGATAGCTGAGAATTATAAGCGTGATCTTATGAAAATTGTAATGATATTTTTATTAGAAGTCCTCTCTCAGTTAGGATAGAAATGATTATGTGAATTTTGTTATGCTAATTCAATTTAATTTAGCAAAATTATTAGTTTATCTTACTTTTGAAATAGCAAAATGTTACTCTTTATGTAACAAATAAATCAGAGGTGGGTATTAATAGAATATGATTTTTACATGCAAAGAGCAGTTGCAATAAAAATGTAAATCTATGGCTGTTAGTAGAGTATTTTATCCCATTGATTTTATTGATACTAATTCTCATACACGTTAGCTTATTACTGTACAATATATTTTCTTCATTTAAATACTTCAGACCCCCAGTTGTGAAGGTGTCCGATAAAGTAATGATTCCTCAAGAAGAACACCCTGACATAAACTTTGTTGGACTGCTGATTGGGCCACGAGGAAACACGCTCAAAGCCATGGAGAAGGACACTGGAGCGAAGATTATCATCAGAGGAAAAGGCTCCGTTAAAGAGGGCAAGGTTGGTTACACCGTAGTTTGAATAGCAGTTGCAATTTGTAATATAGTATAAGCTTTCTAAATACTGTACTATATTTCACAAATGTGTTTGTAAATTTGAACTTGATTGTATAGATGATCTATATTATTTACTGTATATCTTCTTTCCCACTGTTATCCCTACACTAGGGATTAGTTGTCTGATTAGCCCTTTCCAATGACTTTACACACACACACACTATTTTAAATTACCAATCCAATTGTTTTAAAGGTTGGCCGAAAAGATGGAGGTCCCATGCCAGGTGAAGATGAGCCACTTCATGCTTACGTGACTGCCAGTAATCCTGAGAGTGTCAAGAAAGCTGTGGACAAGGTATGTTGATACAGAAGTAACTTTATTTCTGCTTCAATGTCATATACAGTAAATCTTTATTCTAAGTATCATTATATTAATCTTTACTGTTGTGAGAAGCTGATCAAGACTAGATTACTATTCAATGAATTTCAAAGAAATTTACAAAAAAAGGGGTATAATTATTCTACTATTCTAAGTGCATGTATTTAGCCTAATTGTGTGTTTCTGCACTGGTTAATATATTTCAATAATTGCATTAGTACTTTATTTGAATGTGTATCTAATGAATATTGAAAAATTCTTCAATGAATCGCGTTAGTCGTACAATTATTATAAGAGTATTCTGTGAGTGTTCATATACATTGAAGTGATACTGTGATGTGATTGTACGTGAGCTGTGATAAAAAAGGTTAAAAAGTTGGTATTTGAAAATTTAGCTATATTGAAACATTAAAAGTGTGACACAGGTCTTGTAGGTAAGAAATCCACTTTGCTTAATCTCTTTTAATAGATTTATTTTGTGTTTTCCTTTCTTGCAGGTAAGATATCAATAATGATATTTGTATCTAGAAAGTATTCATATAATACTAGCTCAGTATCACCTATTTTAATAAGCTGCTAGTGTTTCGGGATATTAGGATTGAAGGGTAACTGGTATTTCCCAAAACTGATAACTAGCTGGGTTAGGAGTGGATTTCTGGTATCCTTTTTACAGTATTTTGAGGCCTCAAGTTGCTTTACAAGTTTATATTTTTATGTGAATATAATAGTTAATTGCTAAGCTTGGGTAACCAAACTACTTCATTATCAATAGAGACTAGTCCTACCAAGTTCTGTAGTTTTTAGGAGATGGTCATGTAATTATTAGCCCTTTTACCCCCTGGGTATTTGGAAATTTCCAACCCTTAACCCTCGGGGGGTTATTTTTTTCCCAGCACATTTTGCAGTATATTTTTTTTAAATTGCTCTAACAGCCTTAATTTTTGTCATAGAGAGGTCAGGTTGGTCTCATTCTCTTGGAAAATGCCTGAATTTTCTCAAAAAATTATCAAAAGATATGAAAAACAAATTTTTATAGCATTTTTTTGCAAGGACGTACCAGTACGTCCATGGGGGTAAAGGGATGGCTTTTGTGAAACGTACCAGTATGTCCTTTGGGAGTAAAAGGGTCAACAACTTGAGTGATCCACCTCACATTTTTTACTTGCCCAATTTTTATAGGCACACACCAGCTATCTGTACTAGTTTTAGGGATTAGGTCAGTTTTATTTCAAGTTATTTTCTCTATGAACTAGACTACTAGTAAATTGTTTATAATATTTGTCTCCTGTTAAGATTGAAAACATAGCTTCATTATGGTCAATCCTTACAATATAAGTAGTTATTTTTCTCCACATCTAAAGTCCCTTGATCCATGAAGAAATTTTCATGCTCCTTAACTAAATCAAGGATAAATAAGTTAGTTGTTCCTGATTGTGTAAAACCAATGTTTTAAGAAATTCAAGGGTTGTTTACCTTATTTTCTTTGCCCTTAGCAAGAAGGTACTTCTATTTGTGCAAAATTTTTTAATACTTTTTATATGTTCCAATGATGTGCCTATGCTGTATCATGCTGTTATGAAAATGAAATAATACACACCAGTTCATTCCATGACTTCTAACGTGTCAGCTATTTCTATCAACCAAGTGCCGTTACATATAGCTTCTCCATATTTCAATTGGTACTAATTTATTTTAATTTTCAAAAATATATTATCCTCTTAATGAACAGGCATCCAATTTATTATGGATTTCCCATCTGCCTCATAGACTGTATTTAAAATGTGTCAAAAGAATAACCAGCTTATGCCACGTTATTGTTAGATTATTACTGTAAATAAAAATAGAAAATTTTCCAATTGTGGGCACCACTGTCCATTTGAGACTAGCTGTTCTTGATTGGCAGCTTATGCTGATATATTAACAGAGTCCACCTTGTATGTTTAGTAGTAGTTTCTCCATCCTAGAAGAGTAAAATGAAGCTTAGCTATAAGACAAGGGGAATTTATGGGGTAAAATTAAGCTAATGAGGTAACTAGGTAAATTGGTAAGTTTTTAAATTTTTTGGTTTTGATAGTTGAACACAATTCTGTGGCATTGGTTATTGGCATTTCACGTGGTAAGATAATTCATTTTCCACAATACATTTCTAATAGAATTTTTTAATGTATGTTAGATTTAATTACTAGTATGGAACTTGTAACTTTCAAGTTGTGACATGGAAGGCATATACTAATAAATACTTTTACTGCTGCAGATAAAAGAAATAATTCGTCAAGGTGTAGAAGTTCCCGAAGGCCAAAATGACTTGAGAAGAATGCAGTTAAGAGAGTTGGCCTTGCTGAATGGTACCCTCAGAGAAAATGATGGGCCAAGGTGTAGTAACTGTGGATCCAACACTCACAAATCTTGGCAGGTCAGTTAATCCATTATGATTTTGTATTAAGTGAAAATCCTGATTTATGCAAGTGAAATAAAATGTAAAGATATTTAATGTGTTCTTCTGAATATCTATTTGATTATTTCTTTTAAAATGGTAAATTTTTTTGGGTATACATAGGCCAATTATATCCTATATTCATAGCTTTATTTCTTTTTCAGTGTCCTGACAAGCCTAATGTTACAAACAATGTAGTCTGTACTAGCTGCGGTGGAGCTGGTCATATATCCAAAGATTGTCGCCAGCGACGAACACCAGGTGCCCCTCCTACTGTAGACAGGCAAAAGATAGATGAAGAGTACATGTCTTTGATGGCAGAGTTAGGAGAAGGCCCTCCACCACCACAGAATTCTGACCGCAATAGTAGCAGACCAGTGAGTGCACCTACGACTAGAGGTCTATTCGATAGGCCACAGGGTCCCCCACGACCTCTTATGTCCCTGCAGACACGAGGACCAGAGCCGCAATCAGCCCCTAATAACCAGTTCAATAGCAGTCCCAACCAGGCTGGAATGAATCAGAACTCTTGGAACAACACCATGGGTGGCGGGCAAGGCTCCCGTCCCATTATGGCCAATAGCAATGGTCCTCCCAATTTAAACCAGCCACCACCAGTAATGCCTTGGCAACAACAGCAGCAGCCACAGCAGAAGCCACAGCAACCGCAGCAACAGTCTCAACAGCAAGGTGGACCTAACAGCTTCCAAGGAGTGCCGCCTCCAAACCTGCTGCAGGCACCACCTCCCCCACCACCAACCACTCAGAATGGCCAGCAGCAGCAACAGCAGCAGCCTAGTTGGATGACGCAGGCACCACCTGGTCCTCCCGGAGGCCCACAAGGACCCCAGGGTCCTCAAGGCCCGCAAGGACCACCTGGAGGCCATGGTGGACCTCATAATGGACCTCACGGAGGACCACATGGCGGCCCTCATGGAGGACCTGGTGCTCCTCATGGTGGGCCACACGGTGGACCTGGAGGTCCACACGGTGGTCCCCATGGAGGTCCTGGTGGACCTCATGGAGGGCCTGGTGGTCCCCATGGAGGTCCAGGTGGGCCTCATGGTCCAGGAGGTCCTGGTGGACCACCACATGGACCACCACCACAGATGAATCATTGGCAAGGTCCTCCACCAGGCCATCATGGACCTCCTGGAATGGGATGCCCACCACCTGGTCCAGTACCGCCACCACGCCCGGTTGGACCACCACCCGGCTGGGGTTGGAATGGTCCGCCACAACCTGTAGGGCCACCACCTGGTGGGCCAGGAGGTCCCGGGGGCCCAAGTGGCCCAGGGGGACCCGGAGGACCACGAGGGCCTGGAGGTGTCGATTTAGGAGCCCTTTTGTCAGCCCCACCACCACCACCACCGTCTTAAGCAATCCTCCCCCCAAAGTTTAGAAGTACAAATACGTTGGTGTCCCTCGGGCATTGTAAATTTATATTAGACAAAAATCTATGATAAAATGAATTGCTGGTAGGGTACAATTTTTATTAATGTTATCTTCTGAATGGTAACTTGAAGTGCAGTTTAGTTTTCATTCCACCGGGAACGGGGCTTTTGGACGAATCCCAAAATGATAAAAGTGTTTTCAGTGTTTGGAAGTGCTTGTGCAAATGGTGTGAGTGATACTGATTTTTTGTGTACAAATTTGTTTGTAAAAAATGAAATAGTTTCAAGAGTAGTTATTTATAAATATTTACAGCGTAGGCTGTAGAACTGTAGGTCAGTTGGTATTTGTGTAGGATGTTAAATAGCACGTTATAGGTCATTTCCCTAATTTCTTGTATGATATTGAAAAATAAAGAGTTGTAAGATTCTAGAGTATGTACTGTAAAATAAATAGCTGGATAGGATATTTTGGATTTTTTTTAGCCTTTAACTTTATACGCTGTAGCAAGGAAAGCTAATTTTTAAAGGACATGCATCTATAGGTGTCTGGTTTCAGTTCCAGTTCCATCAGAATAGATGCTCACCAGAATGTCAGCCGGGCAAGCCCAACCCCCCACTGTGGTGCCCTACCACAGCAGTAGCCTCCCCAGTAAACAGCTTAAACTCACGGGCCTGGGCTGGGATCGATCTCTTGCCACGCGAATGCGAGGCAAACACATTACCACTACTAGCCTGGATTGTGATCTACTGATTAGATCTAAGGTCTAATGCAGAGAAATTATGCCCTAGAATGTATAAGGGCCATGGCCCAAAGTCTTAATTCAGGGTTAACAATTTGACCTAAGATAGCTTTCTATGAAGTTCTAGACTTTTTCAATATGACCAATACCTCAAATACCATTTAAATTCTTAGGATTAATATTGATCCTAAAACTGGATTAATGGTAAATTGTCTTCTTGTGAAGCTAATCAGTACTTTACTTGTAATTCTTGTCAAATATTTTTGAGGAATACTAAAATTAGTCCAATGTTTACGAGGAACTGACTAAAATTAGCCAAGTATTTTTGAAGAACGGACTGAACTTTTCAAGGGTCATGAGAAGTGATAATGGGAGGGTTATTCCATAAGCTACGAAACTTGAAACTGAAATTTAACGTAGTTAACAAAATGAAAATTTTAGTGTTTATGAGTTAAAAATATTGAGCTGTCCTGCGGTCACTGATACCTGAAACTACCTTATGAGAACATCCTGTTTGTATGGGAATGATATTTGTCAAAACCCTCTTGGGAGTGTCATATTCTTTAAAAAAATATCTATTCTTTGGAACAGTTCCACGCAATTTAATATATAAAAGTTATTTGTTTTATTTACATATCTGAATTGTTTGAATGGATTAAAGTACCCATAAAATGGCACGCAACATACATACATTACAGGCCCTTTGCTTCAATAGGCGTAGTAGTTGATGATGATGAATAAAGAACATCAACTCATAAATACGTGCCAAATTAGACTGATACTAACAAAATTTAGTAAAAACCGAGAGCAATAAGAGAAACCAGACAAGCGAAGATCAGGAGGTTGGAGAAAATGATGCGGTAAAAAGTTACTGAAAGCAATGCAGCATAGGCTATAGCCTATGTAACGTAATTTTATCTTTAAACTATCTTTAATCATATATGTAGGCATTGGTTAAAGACACTTGTATAGTCCTAAAGCCGAAGATCTAGTGTACTTTCCTAGCTGACTTTCATATCCTCTGCCGCCTGCTTCTTTTCTTCCACCTTGCTGTCCAACCGCTTCTAAATTTTATGTCAGCGTGAGTCCTAGATGCCTTGAGGCACTGAATGATCTCGAAGGCCCCAGTGCCTGATTGTATATCCTACATCCATAAATCTAATTCTCTGATCAGCCTAAGAATGTGCAAATAATGAGAACCTAGGTAGTAGGTTGGCCAAGGCACCAGCCGCCCGTTGAAATACTACCGCCAGAGAGTTATGGGGTCCTTTGACTGGCCAGACAGTACTACGTTGGATCCTTCTCTTTGGTTACGGTTCTTTCTCTTTGCCTACACATACGCCGAATAGTCTGGCCTATTCTTAACAGATTCTCCTCTGTCCTCACACACCTGACAACACTGAGGTTACTAAACAATTCTTCTTCGCTCAAGGGGTTAACTACTGCACTGTATTTGTTCTGTGGCTACTTTCCTCTTAGTAAGGGTAGAAGAGACTCTTTAGCTATGGTAAGCAGCTCTTCTAGGAGAAGGACACTCCAAAATCAAACCATTGTTCTCTAGTCTTGGGTAGTGCCATAGCCTCTGTACCATGGTCTTCCACTGTCTTGGGTTAGAGTTCTCTTGCTTGAGGGTACAATCAGGCACACTATTCTATTTAATTTCTCTTCCTCTTGTTTTGTTAAAGTTTTCATAGTTTATATAGGAAATATTTATTTTAATGTTACTCTTCTTAAAATATTTTATTTTTCCTTCTTTCCTTTCCTTACTGGGCTATTTTCCCTGTTAGGGCCCCTGGGCTTATAGCATTTTGCTTTTCCAGCTAGGGTTGTAGCTTAGCAAATAATAATAATAATAATAACTACAATAAAAGGAAACAGGTTGAGAATTTACCACCTTGTAGGATAACTTGATTCGTCAATTATGTGAATATTCGGAAATAAATAGAGCTAATTAGTAACAGGGTTATAATTTGTACAATTTGTGTGAGAATAAGCTGTAAAGAAAGTTTTTATAATCCATTAATAATGTTTAAATGTCGTCTTGTTGGCAATTCTCTACCACTTAAAGATCGGCAACTTATCAGAATTAGACATAGGTGGCGTCGGCCATTTAAAAATCGTTCGTAAACTGTTCCAATTTTATGTGTGTTTTTCCTGTGTCGATGATTTTGTTACTATTTACAAGTTGAAGAAACCGTGTTTGAAGTAACAACGGTTTCATTGATATGGAAACAACTATGGCATCGTTGTCTTTAACAGCCTAGTGACAAAACAAAGGTGAGTACTCTGAACCTGTTATTTTTACACTTCTTATTTTTCCGTATCCTTACCTAACCTAGGACTCCGTGCTGGATCTTGCGGGACCACCCCTAACCTAAACGAAACTTTGTCGTAGATTTTTACTAATGGAAGAGTAAAATTATATCGACAGGATGTGTAGTTTACATGCCTTTCATAGTGATCTATTGTAAATGATTTGCAATTAAATGTGGATTCTGGGAATAGCCTAGTCCTAGCTTGCTTGAGGTTTAAAAGCTTAAAGGCCGCTCATGAATGACAGAGACAAGGGACACTGACATTGACATATTAAGTAGGACATTGCCCTATAGACTGACCATATTACTTATGATCAGCGCCCAAACCTCCTCTCCACCCAAGCTAGAACCAAGGAGGACCAGACAATGGGTGCTGATGATTTAGCAGATAGACTTATAGGCTCCCAAACTCCCCATCCTTAGCTCACAAAGATGGTGAGGTTGCAGCGAGCAAAATAAACTAACGAGTTTGAGCAGGACTCGAACCCCAGTCTGGCATTCACCAGTCAGGGATGTTACCACTATATCAATATTCCTGTAACGTTGCCCCGGGGTATTTTACCATTATTATAGAATCTGCAAGGTGAGGATGTATGTTGATCACTAATAATTATAGTTCATAATAACAATTTTTATAGAATATGATTCAATACACAAAATCTTTACCATGAATTGCCGTCGTTGTAAAATTTATTGTGGATACCGATAGTGTTTCCCCCAGTAAGTGAACGTGTCATTCTAACGACGGGATTATAATTACGAAAACATCTATTGCCTACGTGAATAGAAGTGGCCTATATTACACTCAAACTTATTTTTTTATTTCAAAACATTGCAAAATAATATAAAATTTGTTGGTTTTTTAAGAGTACCAAACGGTGGTTCACCTGATGTATGTAACTAACTCTCTCTCTCTCTCTCTCTCTCTCTCTCTCTCTCTCTCTCTCTCTCTCTCTCTCTTCTCTCTCTCTCTCTCTCTCTCTTTAACGGCGGGATTATAATTACGAAAACATCTATTGCCTACGCGAATAGAAGTGGCTTATAATACACTCAAACTTATTTTTTTTATTTCAAAACATTGCAAAATAATATAAAATTTGTTGGTATTTTAAGAGTACCTAACGGTGGTTCACCTGATGTATGTAATTCTCTCTCTCTCTCTCTCTCTCTCTCTCTCTCTCTCTCTCTCTCTCCTCTCTCTCTCTCTCTCTCTCTCTCGCTCATACTCGATTTCAAGGCTGTTGCTGGTGTAAAGCCATACTGTAAGTGCATCTCTAAGAGTCCTTAAAGAGCAACGTGGATACGGAAGCAAACTAAGTAGAGAATATTCTAACGAATCAACGTGTGAGAAAAAGAAATGGACAAGGGCAGGACATAAAATGATAATGACTGATAATAGATGAGCATTAAGCAAAACAGAATGGGTCTCTGAAAATTAAAAGGAAAACAGAAGGAAGAGTAGACGACGAATTGAGGAACTAAGAAAGTTTGCTGGTGTGGACTGGCACAGGAAGACCATAAACAGACGGAAGTGAGAGGACATGTCTGAAACTTTTTTTTTTCTGCGGTGGACTAGCAATGGCTGATGATACACACATACGAGTATATTCCTTTTGTCGATGACTATCTAATCATTAATTATAACAGAAAACATTATATCAAGTTATCTATATATGGGAGCCATATAATTCGTTTGTTTCTTCTTTGGGCATAGAACGAGTTAATTTGAAGCAGCAAGATAAAGTTGCCAGTTGCAACTAACACAGTCTATAAGTTGCCAGTTTGCCACCACTTCTTCAAAACTGACATTTTGTACTTTTTCGCTTATTTACGCTCATGCACATTTGCACCTGAAGGAAGTAGGCCTACGCTTGCACCTGAAGTAAGTAGGCCCACGCTTGCACCTGAAGTAAGTAGGCCTACGCTTGCACCTGAAGTAAGTAGGCTTACGCTGATTTAGACCCATTCATGATCTGTTATTTAAAGATATATCCATTTTGATTTAGCCAAACATTGACCTTTCTTTTTCATAATCTTCAACTAAAAGCTCACCAGTTAATAGACTAAAAGCTCACCAGTTAATAGACTAAAAGCTCGCCAGTTAATAGACTAAAAGCTCACCAGTTAATAGACTCGCTTTGATTGGTTAGTTTATAAAGTTGGATTAGGGTTTGTATAATTGTAGAACATCAGACTGTTCATATATATATATATATATATATATATATATATATATATATAATATATATATCATATATATATATATTATATATATATATAATCATCAGCCGTAAATTGTCCACTGCAGGACAAAGGCCTCAGACTTGTTCATCCAGTCGTCTGTTTATGGTGTTTCTATACCAGTCTATACCCGTAAATTATCCTAGTTCCCCTGCTTTTGCAATTTTGCAGTCTCTAGAGACCCATTCTGTTATTCTTAATGTCCATTTAGTATCTATCATTCCCATTATATGTCTAGCCCTTGTCCATTTCTTTTTTTTTTCCTAATTGTTAGAATATCCTCTACTTTAGCTTTCTCTCAAGAGAAAACACACACACACACACACACACACATATATATATATATATATATATATATATATATATATATATATATAGTATATATATATATATATATATATATATATATATATATATATATATATATATATATATATATATTATACGTGTATGTATGTGTGCATAAAATACATTTAAGGTTACATATAATAACCAATGCTTGCTGTTTATTGTGGTTTGCGAATTAGATGATTTTAAGTTGTAAGTTTATAGGTGATGGTTTGAAAACTTGTTTATAAAATCACACCTGACCAGGATAAGGAACCAGGTTCAGATTTTATGACATAGTTTTCTAGTTTTCCCTCCCATTTTTTTGTTATTAGGTTTTTTAGGTTTTTTTTTTCCTACGTCCATTCATTGTGCACCCTATTTTGTGTAGTTGATTTCAGCTCTTTATGTAGGTCTATATCGTAGCCCAGGAATGCGTAAATATGCTAAATTTCCTCCACCATTTCTTTCTGGGAGAGCGTGCACGCGTGTAATTTGTTTATTGAGACCACTTTTTATGGTGTAGATTTCAGGTTATAAAACTCTCTCTCTCTCTCTCTCTCTCTCTCTCTCTCTAGTCGCACGCACGTGGAGTACACATCAGTATGTGAACAATGACAATTAATGCACCAAAATTTGCTTTTCCACTGATATTTTGTCTACGTAGGAGAGAGAGAGAGAGAGAGGAGAGGAGAGAGAGAGAGAGAGAGAGAGAGAGAGAGAGAGAGAGAGAGAGAGAGAGTCATGCTGAAACAAGCATGTTAGTGTTGGCTCCTCTTCTGAACCCAACTCATTTGAGATATTCGAAGGTTACTCTGTCATCTTTTGAATAAGGAA
>NC_090751.1:23716394-23733894 GCF_036898095.1 Palaemon carinicauda | reverse complement strand
ATTACAAAAGAAAAATAAATAAACAAAGAAAAAAATTGCTACTGTACTTCATGAAAGGAAGTGCAAATATAAATGAATTTATTACACAGGAATGATAATTTTAGGGTTATATTATATCTCTCGTCAGTTTGAGTACTTGTATGTCAATAGTTGGATGTTTGAAGGGTGTTAAACTCCCTTATACAACTTTTTCTCAAGTGTTAAGACGCAGGGTGGTTTTGGGGGTCAATTTTCGTGAAAAAAGGTGCGTCTTATCACACGGAAAATACGGTATATATATATATATATATATATATATATATATATATATATATATATATATATATATATATATATATATATATATATATATATATATATATATATACAGTATATGTGTGTGTGTGTGTGTGTGTGTGTACCCTTTCTGGTACAACTCAGGAACATAAATGGTGGTCTACCCTTAAATCTGCACTCTTTGGTGTAGATGCAACAGTTCCTCCTTTACTTAAACCATATGGCTCAGTCACTCACTGTCCAAAGGAAAAGGCAACCCACATTATTACTTCCATTCTTGGCAATTTGTCTTTCAACAATTCCAACTCTTAGTGAGAATAAGATTCACTTCACGAACATCATGTCTTTATAGAATGGAACTTGTAATGTTTCTCAAGATAATATTTATTTTGAAATTGAGTTTTATGTAAGTGGGGGATATAAACTCGACATTATCTTTTATCATTTATTATGGAGAGAGAGAGAGAGAGAGAGAGAGAGAGAGAGAGAGAGAGAGAGAGAGAGAGAGAGAGAGGGGTGAAAGAGTCTGAGGGTGGTGAGAGCGAGAAGGGGTGAGAGTGAGAAGGGATGAGAGCGAGAAGGGGTGAGAGAGGGAGAGAATAGTGAGAGTCAAAGAAGATTGGGGCCCCAAGGTGTTTATTCCATACCAGTTATTTTACAAATGAACTCTTTATGATTAGTTGGCAACTTGACTCCGCGTTATCCATTTCAGTGTTAAAATTACAAACTTAATTTCTAACTAAGCTGATATTATCTAGTTAACAATAATCTGTTGCGCTACGTCTTTATAGTGCGATCTGTGAAACGACAAGAAAAAAAAAAAGAATAAAGTCAAGCTATTTTTAAGGAACAAGACACCAAGGATTTCAATAGATAAAACAGAATTATATTTGAATTAGAACTAATTTTGGTCCAGAGGTCGTAAACAAATGCACAAAATCTATCTAGAATATGGTACCAATGGGGCAAGGGGTGGGTGCGCTTTAAAGAACTTAATTTCAAGGTTGTATGCAATGTTTTTCTCCCTGTTTAGCTTAGCATTTTCAGTTCGTACTGTATCGTTTCTTTTTTACGGTACATGTGCTTATTTTTCTAGTTTTATTACCCTGGTTTTTGGACATTTTACTGGAAGATTTAAATGAGAATGCAGCAGCTGGACAATTTATACTGAGAGCTAGAGACTTAGCCAGGTGGGGGCAATTGACAGCCCACGTCGAGGACATGGCACTTAGATAGATTACCATGGTTATTTCTGATCGCCTTTCTATCAACAGTGTTTTTAAAAATATCGGTTTCTCTGGAATTTACTTTTCTTTGATTTGATATTGGGTGATATTAGCCTACTGATTTCTCTGATATACAGTATAGGTCCAGAAGGAGACTAGAAGCTAGTACTTTGAAATTTGTTCACATGTTTGTAATTCAGAATCTGACTTTTATCCTAAAATGATGGAGAAAAACCTGACGCTTATTAAACTCTATGTTCATAATCTTGATATAAGTATCTGACACCATTGTTCAATTGACTCAGTGTGCATGGTAGACAGTGGAAGATGAAAACGCATATCCTATGTATGACACTCCGCCATCTCTTCAAATCTAAACAATTAACTACTTTCCAATACAAACTAGGTAATTATGAGTCCTATGCTTTATCTTTTGAATTGGAAACTGTCCTGGCATGTACATGGTTGAAAGTGTTTCAGTAATCAGTATTAGTAATGTGGTTAAAAATCATCCTGAAGGAACAGTGTTTCATGGCGACTGCGACAACTTTGATCAGCTGGCGTCTGATGTTTATGGAACTGGATCAGTTGAAAGCAGCGTTGGAGTCTACATGGAACAATTTGGATTCTGTGAAGATAATGGCCTGAAATTAATCCCTTGTGTGACTGAACCCATTCCTAAGAAGATTCAAAAGCCCAATTTAAGAGTTTCCACCATACTACCGGAGAAAAAAACCTGAAGAACCAACCCGGATAGAGCCCTCAAACTGTGCTAAAAATTACAGCATCAAGTTTCTGATTTTCTTTTCTAGATTATTGCTTGTCATATGCCCTTTAAGGGTCAATTTATCCCTGCTATATCGGGATCTATACGACAACTATGTATGTATATATATGCATATACATATATATCTGCATATATATATATATATATGTATATATATACATATATATATGTATATATATATATATATATATATATATATATATATATATATATATATATATATGTATATGTATATATATGCATATATATATGTATACATGTGTGCATATATACATATATATATATATATATGTATGTATATATATATATATATATATATATATATATATATATATATATATATATATATATATATATATATATAATGTGTATATATGTATATGTATATATATATATATATATATATATATATATATATATATATATATATATGTATATATGTGTGTGTATATATATATAATGTGTGTGTGTATGTATATATATATGTATATATATATATAATGTGTGTGTGTATGTATATATATATGTATATATATATACTGTGTATATATATATATATATATATATATATATATATATATATATGTATATATATATATATATATATATATATATATATATATATATATATATATATATATATGATAAGATTTTCTCATTTAGACGTGTTTTTCATATTCAAATAAGCTCCCCCCTTCCAGTGAGCAGGGCGGGGCTCCCCTCTTCCAGTGGGCAGGGCGGGGCTCCCCCCTTCCTGCTGGCATGGCGGGGCTTCACCCTTCGCGCAGGCAGGGCGGGGCTCCCCCCTTTCCACTGGCAGGTCGGGGCTCCCCCTTCTTGCTGGCAGGGCGGGGCACCTCCATTCCTTCTGTCACGGCGGGGTTCCCCTTAAAAAATCTAAAAAATACTTTGATTATTTTTTATATACAATGTCTGGATTCTCTTAACGACCTCGGGATCAGAGCCCCAGGCGAAATCACACACAGACAACTGCTGACTGGCAGGGAGTCGAACCCAACTCCAGGAAACTTGTATGAACATTGACACACCACTTGGCCAAGTGGTATGTCAATGTTCATACAAGTTTCATGGACCGAAGCTCGACTCCTAGCCAGTCAGAAGCTACTGTCTTTGTGTGATTTTGCCTGGGGCTCTGATCCCGAAGTTGTTAAGAGAATCCAAACATTAATGTATCTGAAAAATAATCACAGTATTTTGTAGAATTTTTAAGGGGAACCCCGCCGTGACAGCAGGAACGGAGGTGCCCCGCCCTGCCAGCGAGAAGGGGGAGCCCCGGCCTGCCAGCAGAAAGGGTGAAGCCCCGCCCAGCCAGCAGGAAGGGGGAGCCCCGCCCTGCCCACTGGAAGGGGGAAGCCCCCCCCTTCTAGCATGAAGGGGGTAGCCCCGCCCTGCCAGCGAGAAGGGGGGGAGCCCTGCCCTGCCAACGGGAAGGGGGATCCCCCGCCCTATTAGCGGGAAGGGGGAGCCGTGTCCTGTCAGCAGGAAGTGGGGGCCCGGCCTGCCACTGGGAAGGGGGGAGCCCCGCCCAGCTAGCGGGAAGGGGAGAGCCCAGCCCTACCAGCGGGAAGGGGAGACCCCAGCCCTGCCAGTGGGAAGGGGGGAGCCCAGCCCTGCCAGCGGAAAGGGGGGGAGCCCCGCCCTGCCAGCGGGAAGGGAGGAGCCCTGCCCTGCCAGTGGGAAGAGGGGAAGCCCGCCTTGCCAGCGGGAAGGGGGAAGCCCCGCCCTGCCAGCGGGAAGGGGGAGCACTGCCCTGCCAGCGGGAAGGGGGGAGCCCTGCCCGGCCAGCGTGAAGGGCGAGCTCGCCCGGCCAGCGGGAAGGGGGGAGCCCTGCCCGGCCAGCGGGAAGGGGGGAACCCTGCCCGGCCAGCGGGAAGGGGAAGCCCTGCCCGGCCAGCGGGAAGGGGGGGAGCCCCGCCCGGCCAGCGGGAAGTGAGAAGCCCCTCCCTGCCAGCGGGAAGGGGGAGCCCGCCCTCCCAGCGGGAAGGGGGGGGAAGCCCCACCCTGCCAGCGGGAAGGGGGGAGGCCCGCCCTGCTAGCGGGAAGGGGGGAGGCTCGCCCTGCCAGCGGGAAGGGGGGAGCCCCGCCCGGGAAGGGGGGAGGCCCATCCGCTCAGTGGGAAGGGGGAAGCCCCGCCCGCCCAGTGGGAAGGGGGGAGGCCCTTCGGGCTAGCGGGAAGCAGGCCTCCCCGCTGAGCCAACAATATAGAGTTCCTGTATCTAGCTTATTCTTTAAAAAAACGCGAAGACCTTTTGGAAATTGCTAACAGGCTCCAAAAAGTCTTCAAATAGTCTTCAAAAGTCTTCAAAATTCTTCTAACTCCTTGTTTGACTCCGATATGTCTTTCGTCACAATAGGAAAGTTGAATGCTTTGCTGTCAGAGCTCCAAAAGATTCTTAGTCTCTCTGTTAGGAGAAGTACGGAATATTAGTGCATTCTCAAATCGGCTTTAAATTGTCATTCGTCTCAAGCAGAAATATTAGAAAATGTAAAAAGATCGTTGTGACTTTTATTGACCAACCCAAATTTGCAAGCTTTTATCACCGACTCACCACGAAGCTATTAAAAAGGAAACAAGATTTGGGTGATTCAAAAAATGCTTTGGTGGTGAAAGTTAAGAGAATTATTGAGTCTTCGACTTTGGAAGATAACCAAAATACATCGTCAAAAAGGAATCAACGACAAGTGGAATCAGGAAGGCAATTATGAAAAGCAAAACAAGAATCTTCAAGACTAATAATGGATTTATTTGAAAGGATTCAGATAGAAAATACAGGAAGAAGAGGGAGATAGGAAGGAGAACGGGAGAGAAGAAATAAAGAATCCGAAAAGGAGAGCTAGTTATTATTTGTTGATCACTTTGCGATTGTGCGGATTGGAAATGAGAAAGTAAAGTCCATAATGTTGAAGTTCCAAAAATAAAGATTGTGAAGAATAAGGCAGAAACTGCACAGAAGTAGAGAATATTGAAGGATCAGAGAAAGCTAAAATTCTTCAATCTGAATTAATTTTTTTCCCTCTAAAAGGAAGAATTTCTAAGGAGACATGGACGTCTTCCTGTTAGCAAGTTCTTATAAGAAAAATAATTATTTAGGACCGACGAAGGAACGGGTTTGGGATCGGAGATTTTTAGTTTACGGCGTCCTGGATTTGAACTTCGGGCTTCGGTTGTCATTTTGTTTCAGCTTCATCATCATCATCTGTCTGTCTCAGTGTTCGTGTCATACAACACAAGTAACAGCTTTTAAAAGATACAACCAACGTTCTGTTCCCCTTACGGGCTGCCAGCGCAAGGGCCCGTGGTTCGCCTTGTATATAGGCTGGTCAATCTAAATTATCATCATCAGGAGAGGGAATTTTAGACACGAGATCTCTTACGGTCGTTATAAAAAGGATTTTTTACTTGCAAAGGGACCAATGGTTCAATTGGGTTCTGTCGTCATGAAACGCCTTCTAGATGTTCGTCAAAAGAAATTCGACCAAGAAGCGCAACAGCAGGAGAGGAATTGGTCGAACGAATACTCTGAGGAAAGAGTTCGTTGCCCTTCATCAGGACCCCTAAAAGATTGATACGCAATCGGGACGTCAAAACGAAAGTTAGCTTACGGGAAGAGTAGGAACGGGGTACCTTCACACACGCGCACAGGTGTATGCATGTATGTATATATATATATATATATATATATATATATATATATATATATATATATATATATATATATATATATATATATATATGTGTGTGTGTGTGTGTGTGTGTTTGTGTGTGTGTGTGTGTGTGTGTAAATTAGCTAATGGGGGAGTAAAACATTAAAGTGGATTTTGTATAATTACGTTTTGATATAGCTGACCATAGCAAACAGCAAGTAGAGTATCGAGACACTAGATCTTCCTCATTCCTGTTTTTTTCTGAGGCTAACTAACTAGTTTAGCATTTAAGTCCTACGGAAATAAGACACTCTTCATGGATGTTGATGCTTATGGAGGTGTAGACCCAAATGCTATTTTTCCTTCGTTTTTTATAAAGCTCACTGATTTCTTAGCTCTTAAGTTATCTGCTATTTTCTTCAAGTTATCAAATTATATATATATATATATATATAAATATATATATATATATATATATATATATATATATGTATATATATATATGCATATATATTTTATATATATATATATATATATATATATATATATATATATATATATATATATGTATATATATATATGCATATATATTTTATATATATATATATATATATATATATATATATTATATATATTATATATATATATATATATATATATATATATATATATATATATATATATATATATATATATATATACTTTATATTATGGTCACGAAAGGATAACTGAGTTTGTGTTTTCATTTTTCCTTTTGCGGCTATAATACTTAATTATTTTATGCTTATCATGTGCTCATCACGCATATATATATATATATATATATATATATATATATATATATATATATATATATATATATATATATATATATATATATATATATATATATATATTTGGGCTCAAGCCATGTCGTCCTGATGGAAGTTCCTATAGGGTAGCTTCCTAGGGTATATTACAACTACGGCGATATTCTCAGAGAATTTACCTTAAGGTACCAGAATTCTAACTCCTGGAGCGAATATCCCTCTTGAAAGGGATATCGCGACATATCAGAGGACGTATTCTTGACACGCCACATGGCAATCTGCACCCTGACAGAGATTTCGTCTCGTAGGGGCAGTTGGCAAGAAACGAATTCGGGAAAGAAAAAGGGGGAGCCGCTCCCAAGGCTCCTTATCTCCCGTTTCATAAGCGTGCCTGGCGCCAATCCTGGCGCCATCTGTATTCCTTTTTGCGTAGCTTAACAACTCGGTGTTTTTTCCTGTGTTTCTCGTAAATCTTGGATTTATTCTGCTTTTCATGGCTTCTCCGTCTTCGTCGGCCTCTGATAAGTTGAGTACCATGTCTTTTATGTATAAATGTAGGCTCTTGGTAAATTTTTGAGTGATTAATAGGTTTAATCTTTGTTACAAGAACCGTAGCATACCGGAGGCGTCATGGACGCTGTCGCTCGCTAGGTATAAGTTTAGTTAGTCAGAGCGACATTCCCGGTTGTTTTGCTTTAATAAAATTTAGCTATTTAGCATTACATAGGATTTCCTTTCGTGCCTAGTATTATTTTGGCGAAGTATTCGCCATTCTGGCCTACGCTAGGCCAAGTAGCCTAGTCGTTTGGTCCTAGTACTTCATGCATGATTTTGGTTTTTCCGAGTGTATTAAAATTTTATTGAAGCTTTAGGCTGTTTTATACATTTAAGACTGTGTGGAATATTTCCAAGATAGTGTACGAGTGAGTTTCGGTGATTTAGGTGATCGATTCTCTTGGTGCCTAGGCTAAGTTGCTTATGGAGCCTTAGTATACTTTCTCATACTCCCCGGTTGCTTTCTTTTCTTCGGAGAAGGTATACAATCCCTTTCCCTCTGTTTAAGCCTTGGGCTTATCCCTAAGTGGTTTTTTCCGAATTAATTTTCGATAAAACTATACTGGGGTGTTACTGTACCTTCCTGTTCCAGTAAGTCTGGTTCAAAGAGGGACAGAACAGAGTTTTTTAGTCTGAGTCTGTGTTTGTCTGGCTTGGGGTAGAGTCTCCCTCGCTGGCCTGACACAGACAAAGGTGGCTTAGCCTCCTTAGGTCACTACCGAAGGTTTCTGTGGATATGATTCCTTCTTTTGTGATCTACCAGACTAGTCCTTGTTGCTGTTCTCAGGGGAGGATAAGTGTCTTTCCCTGGGAGTAGCAACACCTTCCTTGCTTTGGTGCTGTGGGAGCTGGCAAGTATTGCTGGCCTCCCCCCTTGGATCTCCCTTAGGCTGAGATAAGTTTCTTGGCTGCGGGGGATCCGTCACTAAAGCAAGGTTGGTAGGACCCTCTTTTGTCCCTTCCCCCTCTATCTCCGTAATGGCCTAGCCATTACAGTACTGTACGTCGTTCTACATCTGGACCTAGAATAGGTTAGGATGTGGAATTGACTCAGCCCCTTGCCGGCCGGCAGAGCTGCCGGCCGGCAAGGGTCTTATATTTTGAGTGCTGCCCGGACCTCCCTTGGTCCCTCATCCATGCCTGCCTGTAGAGCCAGACGGCATTGGTCAGGAAGCCTGAATTAGATTCTCCCCTTCCTTATATGCACTCTTTCGGATTGCCGGGCTTGGAGGTAGTGTACACTCTTATCCCGGCATCCATCCTATTTTTCTTCTAGTGCTGTACCCGACCCGGCTGCTGGCCTATGAGGCCGGCAGCCGGGTGGGTGTAGTCCTCTGGTTCTTTTGCTGCCGGCTTGCATCGGTCCTGTACCTTTGCCGGCCGGCTAATGTCAGCCCTTGTCTGCCGGTCACCAAGAGTGTGGCCGGCAGCTGGGTACTACCTTGTGTAGTTGCCGGCCGGCAGTCATTGCCGGCCGGCACATGCATTTGAACCAGCGTTCTGCCGCCTTATAGCTGTTAAGTAGTATACTTTAAAGCTAGTCTTGGTGTGTGCCGGCCGGCACGTAACCTCCTATACTGTACCAGTATTCTTCAGTATAACATATACTGTAAGAAGAAAACTATAGTATGGGTTTTGGTACAGCACTGTGTGTTCTAACACTTTTGTGTTTTCTTGCACAAGTCCTTTGCTGTTGCCCTACAGATAGGAAAGTGAGTTCTTTCCTGTCTATTATCCAGGATTTTAAAATCATTGCTTAGGTGTAAGCTCCTCCTGTTTCCTCTGGAAACTTTGCATTGGTTACTCTAGAAGAGATTAACCATTTGATTTTATTATCTGGAAGGCTGCAACAATGGGTTGTGAGGGAAACACAAGTGTGTGTCTTTCCTTTCTGAATTGTTATGCTATACTATGCATATCCAGTGATACATAGTTCACTTGATACTCATGGAAATTTCTTCTCTTTACAGGAGGACCTTCCGAAGTGCGGAAATGTTTTCTGCAACGTCCGCTGCAAGAATCTCTGCGGACATGAGTTTTGTAGGAGACACGCAGCATGCGCTGTCTCCAAGGATGATCTCCAGTATTGGGACCCTCAGGTATGTACTGTGTGCACTAACCTGATTGCTGAGGCCTTTGATTCCCCTAGGACGGCGGAATCAAGGGATATAGCAAGGGAGAAGCTTCGTACCTGGGTAAGGGGCTTCCGAAAGAACACCTCTGGCCCTTATCTTCCAAGTGAGAAGATGAGGGCGTATCTTTTCCCTAAGGCATCAGCTGATGCTGTGATTCCCCAGCCTCAAGAGGAGATCCCCTAAAGTCAGATCCAGGTGGATGCTGAAGTCGCGGTCGCGATGCAAGACATCCAGTTAGATGACAGGATGTCTGACGTGGACGAGCGTTTGGAAGAAGACATCCTGGCAGAAGGCCAGGATGAAGTTCAAGCCCCGGACGTCGTAGAGGAAGAGGTCGACGAGGTGTCGGCTACTCCGGTTCAGATTCCGGAGCCTATTCCCTCAACATAGGCCGGTCTCCCAGTAGAGCTGGGACAGGCCCTCTCTTCTATTGTTGGAATGATCCAACAAATGCAGAAGGAGAATCGGGAGAAGGCGGCTGCAATGGAACTGCGGATGCAGAGCCTTGCAGAATCACATGGGCCCCAGAAAAGGCTCAATGTGAAAGACCTTCCCTTGTGCTCAGATGCTAAACCATGTGTCCGGCTGAGGAAGGAACCAGCTTCAAAGGAGGAGCCAGAGCCGAAGGAGGTCATAGTGATGGACCATACTAAGGCTCAAGCTCTGCTTTCATCCTCGTTGAAAGAGAGGGGCTTCTCTAACTCAAAAGTAGCTGCATTGAGCAAGAAGCTCCCTTCCTTTGTGTCCTCTCCTGCTAGAGCCTTCCCCTTTTTACAGAAAGGGTTTGCGGCTGTACTAAAAGCAGTCGAGGCAGACAAGCCTTGCCCCTCCCTGGAGGAGTGTAAACCCTTGTCGCTGGCCCTACCTATGGACCACAAAGACTGGAAGGACGTCCATCTTACGTTCTCAGTTGGGAAGTTGGAGGCTGATATCGCCGGACGTCAGTTCGGCGAGGACCTCCCTAAGCTGTCTGACTTTCTCTTGCAGAGAGAGTTCGAGACAAAAGAAAGACTGGCTGCCTCAATGTCTCTTCAGACTACTCTTGAGATGATGGCAAGTGACCCCAAGGTCCATGAAATGTTCATGGTGGTGGCCAAGACTCATCTGGCCACAGTGACGAAGGACCTTTATGGCTTCGTCAAGGCGAGGAGAGCTTGTAGGGAGTTCGTGTTCACCTCGGCTACGGTGAGGCACGAGCCAAGGAAACTAATCTCCTCCAACATTTGGGGCAAAGACCTTTTCCCTACCGATTTGGTCAAAGAAGTAGTTGATAGGGCCGCCTTGGAGAATAAAAACCTTCTCTAGAAGTGGGGCCTGGCTATCAAAAGAAAGTCTTCCCCGGATGAGGGTCCTCAACCAAAGAGGAAGACTATGAGGACTAGGCTACCGTCTCGGCCAGCCAAGCCTTTTAGACAGCAACAGCAACTGCAATTGCCATTGCCTCCAGTGCCCCAGATTGTGGCACAAACCCCGACCACTTTTCAGTGGGTACCCCAAGCCGTGTCGACACAGTCCACAGCATTCACCCCATCGTTCGAAGGGCAGTCTACTTCCTTTCGAGCAAAGCCTAGAGGGGCAGCCAGAGGCTCGTCTGGGTGCCCCTCAAGGGGAAGGGGATTCAGGGGTAGTCGTGGTCAGGGAGGCAAGACCTCGGGACGGCAGTCCAAGTGGGATGATACCGGTAGGAGGGAGACTTCTGAAATTTCGGGATCGGTGGACCTTCAATCCCTGGGCCCACAGCCTACTCAAGAATGGACTGGACTGGAGCTGGTACAGCACTCCACCCCCGGGCCTTCGGGTTTTCCAACACTCCACCCCCGTTCTGGAGGAGTACGTTCAAGAACTGTTGGAGAAAAATGTGATCCGAAAGGTGAAGTCCATCAAATTCCAAGGGAGGCTGTTTTGTGTTCCCAAGAAAGACTCGGAAAAGCTCAGAGTCATTCTGGACTTGTCGCCACTCAACAAGTTCATAGTGTATTGCAAATTCAAGATGCTAACACTGCAACACATAAGGACCTTACTGCCCAAGAGGGCATATTCCGTCTCTATAGACTTGTCAGACGCCTATTGGCACATTCCAATCAACCGGCGACTCTCCCCCTACCTAGGGTTCAGGCTACAACGAAGACTATACGCCTTCAGAGCCATGCCATTCGGGCTAAACATAGCCCCAAGGATTTTTACGAAGCTTGCGAGCGTAGCTCTCAATCAATTACGCCTAAAGGGAATTCAGGTAGTAGCCTACCTGGACGACTGGTTGGTGTGGGCAGCATCCGAGACAGAATGCTTGCAAGCTTCCAGTCAAGTGATCTAGTTCCTAGAGTACCTAGGTTTCAAGATCAACAGAAAAAAGTCTCGACTTTCTCCATCTCAAAAGTTCCAGTGGCTGGGAATCCACTGGGACCTTTTGTCACACCGTTTTTCCATCCCGGCGAAGAAAAGGAAGGAGATAGCGGGTTCTGTCAAGAGACTTCTAGATTCCGAAAGGATATCAAGACGCGAACAGGAGAGGGTACTGAGCTCTCTCCAGTTTGCTTCGGTGACAGACCCAGTGCTAAGAGCACAGCTAAAGGATGCAACCGGAGTTTGAAGAAGTTATGCATCAAACGTGCGAAGAGTTCTGAGAAGACCAGTTCCGCTTCGGCTACGTACTCTTCTCAGGCCTTGGTCCCAAGCCAGACTTCTAAAGAAGTCGGTTCTTCTTCAGCCACCTCCCCCGTCGGTGACGATTCACTCAGACGCCTCGAAGGAGGGATGGGGAGGTCACTCTCATCGGAAAAAAGTCCAGGGGACTTGGTCCAAGCTATTCAAGACCTTTCACATAAACTTTCTAGAAGCTATGGCAGTGCTCCTTACCTTAAAGAAAGTTTCCCCGCGTCACTCGATCCACATAAGGTTGGTGATGGACAGCGAGGTAGTTGTGAAATGCTTGAATTAACAAGGATCGAGGTCACCACCTCTCAACCTGGTGATGTTGGCCATCTTCCGATTGGCGGAAAAGAAGAAGTGGTACCTGTCGGCAGTTCACCTTCAAGGAGTCCGCAATGTGACAGCGGACGCTCTATCCAGGTTCACACCGGTAGAGTTGGAATGGTCCTTAGACGCAGGATCATTCTCCTTCATTCTGAATCAAGTCCCAGAACTGCAGATAGACCTCTTTGCGACGAAAGACAACAAGAAGTTGCCCCTGTACGTGTCCCCGTACGAGGACCCCTTAGCGGAAGCAGTGGACGTGATGTCCCTCAACTGGAACAGAGGGCCCAGGATTTATCTGTTCCCTCATCACAACCTTCTGTTGAGGGTCCTCAACAAACTGAGATCCTTCAAGGGGGTAGCAGCAATAGTAGCCCACAAGTGGCCGAACAGCGTGTGGTTCCCCCTGGCATTGGAACTACAGCTAAAGTTTGTACCGCTACCAGATCCAGTTCTGACCCAGCGAGTCCAGAAGTCGACTGTCTGCGCTTCATTACAGAAAACCCGGACCCTGCAGCTCATGATTTTCTCTCCCTAGCGGTGTGAAAGCGTTTCGGGATTTCGAAAGCCAGCATAGACTTCCTAGAGGAATATAAGTGCAAATTTATTAGAAGGCAATATGAGTCATCTTGGAGAAAATGGGTGGCCTTTGTCAAGGCGAAGAATCCGCAGGAGATCGCGACAGACTTCTGCTTATCTTTCTTCATCCACCTCCATGGTCAAGGATTGGCAGCTAACACGATTTCAGCGTGTAAGTCTGCTTTGACAAGATCCATTCTATATGCCTTCCAGGTCGACCTAGGTAACGAGTTCTTTAATAAAGTTCCGAAAGCCTGCGCTAGGCTCAGACCTTCAGCACCTCCAAAGGCCATTTCATGGTCTTTAGACAAAGTTCTTCATTTCGCTTCTCTGTTAAGCAATGAAGAGTGTGCGTTAAAGGATTTGACACAAAAAGTTATTTTCCTATTTGCACTCGCGTCCGGGGCCAGGGTTAGTGAGATTGTAGCCCTCTCGAGAGAGGCAGGTCGTGTTCAGTTCCTGGATGGGGGAGATCTGAACCTGTTTCCGGATCCTACGTTTCTCGCCAAGAATGAGTTACCCACCAACAGGTAGGGTCCCTGGAGAATCTGCCCTCTGAAAGAAGATGCATCTCTATGTCCAGTAGAATGCCTAAAGGTCTATCTTCATAGAACTTCAGACTTCAAGGGTGGTCAACTATTCAGGGGAGAAACATCAGGCTCAAATTTATCTCTGAATCAACTCAGAGCGAAAATCACATATTTTATTCGCAGAGCGGATCCTGACAGTACACCCGCAGGTCACGATTCGAGGAAAGTTGCCTCATCCTTAAATTTCTTTAATTGTGTGGATTTTGAACATCTCCGTTCATACACTGGCTGGAAGTCTTCCAGAGTGTTCTTTCGCCACTATGCGAAGCAAGTAGAGGAACTAAAGAGATCTGTGGTAGCAGTGGGTCGCGTCGTTAACCCTACTGTTTAACTCTGCGAGGAACAGTGGTTTTAATTGGGACGATTAATTCCAGGGTGAGTGTGTAGTTACATACTGTACTACAAACTAAGTGAGGGCACTGAGTTGCCCATGTAGTCTGTTCCATTTCCAAAGGTGAACCTAGCATAAGTGCAGACATGGTTGCCGAGCGTTTCTAACGCTAATGTCATTGATTTGTAATACAGACTTTTATGACTTTGATACCTCGGTATCTTAAAAGTGGCATTTAATGTTTTTTCCTTCAGATAAACAAGTTCTGTTTACTATCATACTTATGCTTAAAGTTTTGGGTTATCCTCTTCTTATATATATATATATATATATATATATATATATATATATATATATATATATATATATATATATATATATATATATATATATATATATATATATATATATATATATATATATATATATATATATATATATATATATATATTGTGGTTAACCTGTCTGTTTATTGTATGTCAATGAACTTGTTCTTGAGAACCTTGCGTCTCCTTCACCTGTGTCAATTTATTGGTATAATTGAGCATTCATTCTATGTACCTTATCTGGGATAATTCTAATAGAATTGTTCCTTTATGCAAGCTATGTTGCATTGGTTTATGCTTTCCCTTAACGGGAGGACCCCGTCCAATAAGGGGACGATGGCGGTTTTACTAGTTTCCTCCTATGCGGATATAAACCTTTGTCCAATACAAGTATTGTGCGGAGAACTGGTCGATATTTCACATTGACGCAGTGGTTCTTTACAAACTATGCTTTACTTAATATAGGGCGAGACCACTATATTAGCTTGCCTGGTATTCATACATAGGTATATGTACTCTTCGAGACTTTTCCAGAGTCTAGTAGGATTCTTCCCTGTAGGGGGCAGGAAGCTCTAACATGGTTTATAGTTAGTTGAAAAGATGTATAACGGTAACATCTTAGGTCTCTAGGTCTAGTCGACCGGGAAAAATTACCTCCGGGGAGTACGGCACGTTCTGAGAATCCACAGATACAGTAATGCTCTGGTATACTTCCATCAGGACGACATGGCTTGAGCCCCAAAAACGGATTTTGAGCGAAGCGAAAAATTCGCGAAAAATCTATTTTTGGGTGAGATGGCCATGTCGTCCTGAAGGACCCGCCCTTGCCTTTCTAAGAAAGGGCTGTAGGACCCCTCCCTACATACAGTATCTGTAGCACCTCGTGTACGCTACAAGGAATACAGATGGCGCCAGGATTGGCGCCAGGCACGCTTACGAAACGGGAGATAAGGAGCCTTGGGAGCGGCTCCCCCTTTTTCTTTCCCGAATTCGTTTCTTGCCAACTGCCCCTACGAGACGAAATCTCTGTCAGGGTGCAGATTGCCATGTGGCGTGTCAAGAATATGTCCTCTGATATGTCGCGATATCCCTTTCAGGAGGGATATTCGCTCCAGGAGTTAGAATTCTGGTACCTTAAGGTAAATTCTCTGAGAATATCGCCGTAGTTGTAATATACCCTAGGAAGCTACCCTGTAGGAACTTCCATCAGGACGACATGGCCATCTCACCCAAAAATAGATTTTTCGCTTCGCTCAAAATCCGTTATATACTGTATATATATATATATATATATATATATATATATATATATATATATATATATATATATATATATATATATATGGCTGTTGTAGAATTGGCGAATGTGTTTGAGGTAGCTCTAGCCTGCTGATTACCGCCCAATTTCCGTCACTGCCATATTATTTTATTTTTTTTTTAATGTGGTTGGCCTAGAAAGCAAGCTTTTTGCATTTGCAGATGTTGCTACTCTCCTGAATTTAGATCTCAATATACTACACACATACCAACTAATGTATCTGTTTCTAGTGTACTGTAAGATAATGGCCTCAGACACCTCATTTCATGTCTGGGTTTTTTCTGGCTCTATAAGAAAATTTTCCCTTTTTTTTTTTTTTTTTTTTTTTTTTTTAATCAACCAAGATATTTCCGTTAACTGGAATAGTGATAAAGGAATGAGACATGAAATGTATAAAAAAAATCTGAGTGACACCACTTATTCATGGAAGCATGCTTCACAATGCGATTTTTTTTTATGTAGATTGTAATATTGAAGAGTAAGGGAAATGGAAATGGAATACAGTGCTCCAAATGCCCTATCTCTGAATCCAGCAAATGAATATCTTGTCTTGGCTTCACGCAAATATCAAATAGTTCCAGGTTGGAATGGTCCAGTGAAGGTGTTTCATGCTGCCGCTCGGGAGAGATTTCTTTTTAGGAGGGATAGTGAGAAGCTAGGAACTAATATTGACGGTCTAAGACGAGCACCGGAGGGGAAGGCCATTCACTTTGAAAATAGCGAGAATGTTTGATAAATATATGATCAAAGAATGAAAGGAAGGACCACAAATGATAAAGAATGATATAGGGGAACAAAAATGTCAAAGAATAAATATCTAACAAGACATATCAGGGGATAGAGGAAGAAGCTCAGAAAATAAAATCTGAAGAATGAGAGAAAGAATCTAGGAATCCAAGGGTATCGCTCCTCAGCTGTGTGATTTAGTGATTAAAAAGACATTCAAACATTTATTTTCGAGATATTTTAATATTTGGTTTTCCCTTTCCCGTTTACTGCATCAGCTGTAGAAATTATGGTTCAACTACTATATTGATAGGCGGAGGAGCTAGTATGGATGGCTATTGCTCGAACACTCCGAGCGAGAGCTTCACGGATAGTGATGTGTTTTTCGCTCGTTAAGCGCTCATATACCTAGAGTAATTCACCCGGTCCAGAGCCCACATCCAACACCATATAGTTGTGCTAATTCGGGCACTTGATCACTATAAATATGGACTTTATCATACAGAGTTAAGCTTATTTGAATCAAGACTGAGAGAACGTTGTGCATGAAATTTATAAGAAGTCAGTTTGATCTCCAGGCAATATAATTTCTCAAGATAAAGCTACTAGTAATTTTATAATAATTGATAATTTGCAGACACGGTATTAGCATAGGAAATAATTTTGTGCTTGTGCTATCTGCAAATGTATGTTTCCGAAAATTTATAGAAGACATTTTGGGAAAAGAGGTATATCATAGTTTCATAACAAAAGTTCGAAAAATTACGTCGTTCTGAGACTAAAAAGCTTGAGTTTTTTATACGATTTGTCAATAAAACAAATTTATGATAGCCTTTGCCAGAATGTAATAGCGCCCTCATTTACCTCCACTTATATTCGATACGAAGTAATAAATTCTTATTGTATTCAAGGTGTTATGAAGTCATCAGTATATATTGTATCCATCACTGATTATCTATTATAGCAATGGTGATACTTAAATTTCGTTACTTCTCAAACTTCCAGCAACAAATACTACTTCATTCCACTGCTACTATCTTTTACAAATAAACCAATAATGAATACGGTTAAGAATATTTTCTAGAACACTAACGGTTATCAAATAATATTTAGGCAATGATACAATATCTCACAGGCTGTAGCAAGGATACTCATTTAACTTCTCCCCTCACCCCCTAAAACAGAAATGACTTCCTTACTTCC
>NC_090751.1:23691595-23701595 GCF_036898095.1 Palaemon carinicauda | reverse complement strand
GAAAAATGGAATGGCGGCGGGGATTTCTGAAAAGTTGATCTTCTGGAGTTTATGGTTCGTAGAGGTGAGGGGGGAGGGGGGGGGGGGGGAAGGGAAATGTGAGGCCTTTAAGGGGGGTCGGGTTTAGATGTCTGGGCGCCATCTGTTGATTACGGATGCAAGCACGAGGCGAATGTGCTGTGTCTCGTATATTAAATGGATCCTTCTTTGTTAACCGGTTTTTTTTTTCTTTTTTTTTTTTTTATTAGTTCGATCTGGATTCTTCTCGTTAGTTCATATAACATATAATTATGTTTGATATTAAATCATACATATTGACCTTTCGACGCGATTTATTGGGTTTGCAAGGTCAGCTCATTTCGGCTCATACTAATATTCAATGACTTTTTTTTTCTCTTGGATTTTTGACTTAGTGAAATATTTAGTATCATAACCGTAAAGTTTCTATTTTTGCAGGAAATTTGTATTTCTGGTACAGTGCATACAGTACAGTATATAAAAATAATTAAGTGCCATTTGTCCATTTATTGCTATTTTTTTATCTTGGTCAGCAATGAACACACGCACACACATAAACACACACACATACAGTATATATTTATATATATATATATATATATATATATATATATATATATATTATATATGTGTGTGTGCGTGCTTATGTGTATCACATTTGATAATACATAACGAATAAGTTCATTACATTGGACCCTGGTACCTTGAGTTAGCCTTTGGTGCAGATTACGACACAACATCCATACCAAAACCAGATAAAACTTTTCCGTAATATTGCACACGTTGCAATGGCCTGGCGAAAGTTTCCTCTGGAATCAAGTGACTTTGTAGGCGGTATTGATATATTCAAATCTTTTAAATATGTGTTTTTGGTAGGAGGCCGACGGTAGGGGTAAGTGGAGAAATCAAGAAACAATGGTATAAGGATTGTAGCATCCAAATTTGGATTAGGGTTTTAGATCGATGGTCTGGATTTTGCTTTCTCATTAATGACTAGTCTCTCTCTCTCTCTCTCTCTCTCTCTCTCTCTCTCTCTCTCTCTCTCTGGATTGTAGTATTCAAATTTTAATTAGGGTTTTCGACTGTTACTCTTGATTTTGCTTTCTCACTAATGACTAGTCTCTCTCTCTCTCTCTCTCTCTCTCTCTCTCTCTCTCTCTCTCTCTCTCTCTCTCTACAGGTGTGTTTAAACTTGTCTCTCCTATTTTTTAGACGTGTTTATTATTCAAGGCTTCTCAATCCCTTTTAATCCCACAGATCAAAAACAGTAATTCTCGATTTTAAACGTTTTTCCCTTTATTGATTTTATTCATTTTCCTGTGCCTCTTCTCGTGTTCCTGTTGTGACGATGCTCCTGCCATCACCCCCACCCCCCTTTTTGAAACAATTTCGAACATAGGAACTTTTTATTTTTTTATTTTTTTTGAACATTTGTAAAATAGGGAAATGTTTTTTATATAAATATATCCTAGGGGACGCTGCCCTTCCAAATACGTAATATACGAGGCGTATTTTCCCATGTTATTTTCATGGTTTTGAAGCATTTTTTTTGGTGGGGGGGGGTGTTGGAGAAGGGGAAGGTGGAAAACATTTATGACGGAAATATAAAAAAAAATAACAAAAGTCAAATATACAATGATAAGAGAAAACAATAAATTCATGTTAATACCATCTTTATTTCCTGCGTGTAATTACGAAAGGAATTACAACAGTGAAACAGTTTTAAAGTTCACTAGAGAGAGAGAGAGAGAGAGAGAGAGAGAGAGAGAGAGAGAGAGAGAGAGATGTCTGCTTGCAGTCTCGGTTGTCCTGTCTGCCTTCAGCAGCCAACCATCGTCGGTTGGCGTCGTAGTTCGCTGTTTCCAGGCGCGTCGTGGTGTTGGAGGGAGAGAGAGGAGGGAGAGGGAAAGGGAGAAGGAAAGTACTGCAAACCCCCCATACTCATCACTTTCCTCATCCCTCCCTACTCCCTACTCCCACTTTCTCTATCTTGGCAAAACCCCCCCTTGTGTTTCCCCTCACTCCACCCTCAGTACTCTAGCACACCCCTCACTCAACGCAAGCTAAACCCCCCCACCCCCACTCCCTTAAACCCCATCCTCCCTTTAAAGCTCAGTTGCATTCGAGGGACTGGTGGAGGCACAGGGGGGAGGGGTGAGAGATGGGGCTTTAGATGGGGGTGCCTTTTTTTTTGGATAGAGCAGGTAGGGGGTAGGAAAGAAGGAGGGGGGGGGGGGACTGAAAAGCATAGGTGGCGTCGCCAGTGTGATTGGTCGTGAGAAGACGCATGCTAGAGGGAGTACTTTTAGAGGGGGGGAGGGGGGAATGCTTCTCTGGATCAGGTTCTTTGTGAAGGGGGTTGGGGGGTGTGGAAGGGAGAGAGAGCATGTTGATTGGAGGTGTGAGGAGTGAGGAGAAGGACTCTTCCTCGTTTCGAATGGGGGTTTATGGGGCTGGTTTTAATGGGGCTGCAGGTCATTGGAGGACAGGTGAAGGTGGCTAAAGATATCCTTCGTTGGGGAAATCCTTCGTAGGATCCCGAGAGAATTGCTCATTTTGGTTGTCTCGCACCCTGAAGGTGCCCCTTTTGAGGCCCTCCTGAGGGGAAGAAAGTTACGCCAGAGGGATAAAAAGGGGTTAAGAAACCCACTAGGTGGTCCGATGGCCCTTCCATAATATTTTATAGGGTTGAAATCGATGCTTCCAGTTCTGGTGTTTCTGGAATGGTCAAGAAGATGGAGTAGTACTACGTCTCTCTCTCTCTCTCTCTCTCTCTCTCCTCTCTCTCTCTCTCTCTCTCTCTCTCTCTCTCTCTCTCTCAATAAAAAACAATGGCAATTCCGTGCAGTTGTAGTAGGGAGTACCTTATTCAGACCTAAAGGCGGGGCATGATGCTAAAAATGAGATACATGTATGTTTCCAGGGACGATAACCTTCCAGGACAATTCTGCAACATTGCAAAAGGAAAGCTTTAGCATAGAAAATAGTTTTCGGTCTTAGGGTGGGTGAATTGGTGAATATAAAATAGTACGCAGAAATATCACGCAAACAGGTAAAGAAATAAGTAACGATTATCTACCACCATTGGATCCGTAAAAAAACTATGAGAGGAAGTTTTTTTTTAATCGTTATTGCTAAAAGCAATACTAAGAAATGCTGAACAAACCGACAAAGAATAAGTAGCGATCATCTACCATAATTTTTTCAAAAAAAAAAAAAAAAAAAAAAAATCTAAGAATGGAGATATTAACTTTTGATTGTTCCTGCTAATCTGTCTTTGATGGTTCCTGCTATATGATACCAAAAAGAAATACCAAATGAACAGATAAAGAAATAATTAACGATCAATTACCATCATTTGATCCGCAAAAAAAAAAAAATCTAGAAACCAAAAAACCAAAAATGGATATATTCATTTTTGATCGTTCCTGCTTAAAAGAAATACCAAAATAAACAAATAAAGAAATAAGTAACGATTAATTACCATCATTTGATCCGCAAAAAAAAAAGAAAAAAAAAGGAAAAAAAAAACTAGAACCAAAAAACCAAAAATGGACATATTCATTTTTGATCGACCCTGCTAATCTGTCCCTCAAGAAATGAGAAATCGAGAGAGAAAAATATCTCCCTATTTTCGCATTTTTGAGGAATTCCTCGCACAATTATTGGACGTCAAATTATCCAGTTCTTTAAACGTCAAGTCTCATTAATTAGAGGTAGAAGTACTTCGAGTACTTTTCTCTTCCACTTCTTATACTCGTTAATAAGTAATGCGTAAGTTCTGATTGACGGCGAAGCCTTACTAAATTGCTCCCTCTTTTATAATACTAGTTTTGCTGACGTCATTTCTAAATCACAGAAATGATGGTTTATATCTTTATAAATGTATTTTGGTATATAATCAGGGAATTGTGATAAATGAATAATTATGTATGAATTTTAATTTTAATTTTGCTCAATATTTTGTGTATATCGGTTAGATTTGATTTTAACATTTTGAATGCAAGCTCTGTTTTCATGATTGGTTGGTTACCAAAGTTTGTTGCAATGCTGGAAGTACCTTAATTTATGGGTAATATATGGAAATATAAGTTTATTGGTAATATATATGAAAAGTAAATTTATTGGTAATATCGATAAAAATAAATTTATAGGTCATATGTAAAATCTTAGTTTATGGGGAATATGTAAAAATATAAATTTATTGGTTATAAGTAAAATTCTTGGTTTATAAATCTCATTTTATTGGTAACTAAAATCCCAGTTTATTGGCATTATTTAAAAATCTCAGTTTGTTGGTAGGAAGTACGTGATTCAGTTTGTTGCTAAAATACAACTAAGTTATACTATAGATCCCTCAGTTTGTTGCAAAAGTATAAGTACCTCAGTTAGCCGCTACAATGTATATTTCCTAATATTTCGTGTTATAAGGAATTAGTCAAATGTGCTCTTAAAACATTGGATGATCAACATATTCACGAAAAAAGGATTAGTATTTCAGTAACCTGTGCAATTTCCTTTGAAGGCACGATTCAGTTGTATTCAGTTCTTACTCAATTCTATTCAGTTCTTACTCAGTTATATTCAGTTCTTACTCAGTTATAATCAGGTCTCACCGACGATGATTTTTTTTTTATATTTTTTTTCTCTGAAACTAGTAATATTATTAAGAGTTATTTTCCGCCATATAGTAATGATATTAAGTTATTTTCCGCCATATTACCAGTGGGATATCCTTGTGTAATTCTTCCATTTTGATCTTCGTCTTCCTTAACTTTAGTCTTTTACACTCTGTTTCTTCTTGTAATTTCTTTTCTGAGGAAATCTCCTATGCTGCGTAGGAAAGTTTATACGACAGATGAGGGGTATATTGTCGAGTCGTTTAATATTTTAACGTTATAATTTCGGTTTTAGCTTATGACATTTTATTATTATTATTATTATTATTATTATTAGGATTAGGATTATTATTATTTTCGATATCTTCCATTCTACAATATTATCTATTATGATCGATTACAGCTTGCACCGAACTCCCGTGCTTTCAGGTATTATTATTATTATTATTATTATTATTATTATTATTATTATTATTATTATTATTATTATTATTATTATTATTTTCTGAGCTATATCTAGAGTTGATGAATAAACATTCTGAGATTTTATAGAAGAATATACAGATACACAAGTGGCTACGTAATTAGGAATAAACAAAAAGACTAAAAAAAAAGTGAAAGAATAAAAGATGCATTTTCTGTTTTCATTCAATGATGTATTTTACTTTAAAAACAAAGGATTTTCTTAATTATTTTGGATACCAGTAACGATGCATTTTGTAACAATGCATTTTATTTCATATTTGGTAAATTGGGTAGCAACACGTATGCTTTATTTCCCTTATTAAGTCTTAGTAAACGCATAGCAACAACGAGCCATATGCTTTCGTTTTTTTTTTTTTATACACACAATAAGGCATAAAACCAGCTTTCAGTAGAACGCAACCAATAGGACAGTAGAATGCACTTTCAGTTATTTTAACATGGCGCGAAAATTGATTTTAATTGAACGCAACCAATAGGACTGTAGAACTCTCCAATTTTATATTTTCTAACATGTCGCGAAAAGTAGAACACAACTAATGGGACTGTAGAACTTGCCTTCAATGTTATTTGACGTTTCGCGAAAACTGCTTTTAATAGATGTATGTATGTGTGTATAAGACTGCCTTGCCTTATGCAAGACACGGGCTCTAGCGTTGGCCGCTCGTAAGCGAATTTAATGAAATTTTCTTTGATTACTTTTGAAAGAGGGATTTTTATAATGTTAAAAAGGGTTAAGATAACTTACGTTAATACAAGTGGGATTAAATTTATACAGTGTGATATATTACTTTAAAGAATAATTTATTATAAACTACGTAAAATTCAGATAGCAAGAGCTATTTTTATAGAACCCAACCAACAGGACTAGAACTCGCCCTGTTTACTTCCTCCCAGTAGAACGCACTACTTTGCGTAGGTCTATAATATAACCTTGCCGTCTGGCGCCGCGTGTTTACATTGTAGAAACAAAGGAAGAGCCTATAGCAACTGCGTATTCGTTTCTGCACCTTCCCTTAGTGACAGAGACAACTGTATCTGTTCCTGGAGTCGTCTTTGTTATTATGATGATTGAGTCTGATATTTGTTTATTGTTTCACATCAGGATAGATATAGTTAGTCTTGCATTTCATGACGTAGTTTATATGTGGCTTATTGTAACGCATTCATTGTTACGTCTTTGGGGGGACCAGTTGAAGTTGCAAGTTGCGTACGCGCGCGCAGACACACACACATATATATATATATATATAATATATATATATATATATATATATATATATATATATATATACACACATATACATATACATATATATTATCAGCCGTAGCTAGTCCACTGCAGAAGAAAAGCCTCAGACATGTCCTTGCACTCCCACCTGTTTATAATCATTCTATGCCAGTCCATATCCGCAAACTTTCTTAGCTCGTCAATCCATCGTCTTCTTCTCCTTCCCTTGGTTCGTTTGCAATCTCTAAGGGTGTATTCTGTTAGTCTTAGTCATATTGTTCATCTATTTTATATATATGTATATATATATATATATATATGTGTGTGTGTGTGTGTATATATATATATATATATATATACATATACATATATATATATATATATATATTATATATATATATATATATATATATATTGTGTGTAGGGTTAAGCTTGATGTAATAAAGTCAACTTCAACAAATAATGCGTGCAAACGCTAGTTAATCAAATGACAATTTTCTACCGGAAAAAAATAACTATATCCCTTAGGCTCGACGTTATATTAAAACAATTTCCTTTCAATTATTCCATCCTTGACATAACACCAACGCAATATTCACAGCCAATCAAGCAGTGAACAATTAGAGTGAATTACTTGAAGGATATTACGGGTCTCTAAGCATCGACAATGATATGAAAAATAAAGAATTTCATACGCATCGTGCGCCTACGCAAGAATACGCATCATAGGCTGAAAGAAGACTTGGCCAAATTAAGGGCGTAGAGAGAACGGAGGAGATGGAGACAGCAGGTGAGGAGTGTGGGGGGGGGGGGGAACTAGAGACGAATTAAGATGAAGTTGAGGAGAGGTATAAGGTTGGATTGGGGGTTGGTAGGAAATGGGGGTTGTGTAGCTATAAGGTTGGATTGGGGGGTGGTAGGAAAGGGGGGGGGGGGCTGTTGTAGCTATAACGTTTGATTGGGGTAGGGGTGAGAGGTAGGAATTGGGGGGTTTTAAGAGTTATGGTACCTTAGATGGATATGGGAAATGAAGAGGGAGGAGAACATATATGGGAGAGGAGAAAAATATTGAGGGAAGGGATATTGAAGGTGAAGGAAATGAGAGGCATGGGGAAGGAAGGGAGAGAATTTGAGAAAGGAGGGTAATATAGAGACAAGGAGAGAGCCAGGAAAGGGAATAAAAAAGAAGAAAGGGAGAGGAACAGAGTAAATGGGAAGAAGGGAAATAGTGAGAAGGAAGGGAGAGAAATAGCGAAAGGAGATAATAAAGGGATGGAGAGAAACAGGAGAGGAAAATAAAAAAAGAGATGGAGAGAAACAGAGGGAGTTCAAAGTAAATGGGGAGGAAGGGGATTATCATAAGGAGAGAGAGAGAGAGAGAGAGAGAGAGAGAGAGAGAGAGAGCAGGAAAGGGAAATAAAAGAAGAAAGGGTGAGAAACGGAATTCAGAGTAAATGAGAAGAAGGGAATTAACTCTGGAGAGAGAGAGAGAGAGAGAGAGAGAGAGAGAGAGCTGAAAGGAGTAGATACAGGAGAGGAAGACCAAGGGAAGGGGTAGGGTAGGAGTTGACGGAGAGTAGTTATATGCGCCGTAAAATCTGAGAGTACCGCTGCTGTAGAAATAATTGAGTAGACAACGGCTGAGAGAGAGAGAGAGAGAGAGAGAGAGAGAGAGAGAGAGAGATACTGTACAGAAGAAGAGAGAGAGAGAGAGAGAGAGAGAGATGAATCATGGGCATGTTTAAGGGAATGTTATGCTCAAAATTACATTAATGAGTAAGGAAAAATTATATTCTTAGTAAAACTTCTATATCTCAAATGATACTAATGGGAAAATTTATGTATTTAAGCTTATATTATGTAGAAATTGAATTCTGTATTATAAATTGTTATAGTTATGATATTAATTTTTTGAAAATTAATTATGAAGTTCAAGAAAGTATTGAATTGGGAATTCCATTTCTGGTGAAGAGAGTAATGTTTAGTATTTCAGTAATAAGCGAAAGAATACTGTTCAAGGTAAAAGTAATAGGTAATTGATTTAAATAGTAAAGTAAAGTTTACCTAAAATTGAATAGATTATTGTCAGTAAAAACTTAAAATTTTATTCGAATATCATATTAAACGTAATAAGCGAGAGAATACTGTTCAAAGTAAAAGTAATTGGTAATTGATTTATAGAGTAAAGTTTACCTGAAATTAAATAGATTAGTGCTTTAGTAAAAGCTTTTTAAATGTTATTTGAATATCATATTAAATGTAACAAGTAGATAAAGATAACGGAGATTTTAGGCCTCCATTTAGGTGGATTGGCAACATTTTACTCAAGTCTACGGACCAAGCTTTCCATTTTTCACATGTTGACCGTGAATGAATCTACGTATAATAATAACAATAATAAGCACAATGGGGATCTTGTTCAGGATCACCTCCAAACTTTAATGGGTTCTTCCGAAACATAATGCTTATACATTGTTGAAATTTGATGAAAATCTGGGCTAGATGTTTCGACGCAATCCTGTTAATAGACAAACAAATAAATAACTAAACACAGTAAAAGGATAACATCCTGAGTGGAGGTAACAGAAGTATAAAAAAAGGAAAGGTGAATCAAGACCACATTGCTCGACCTGCAATCCTTGTCTCGTCCCCAGCACGTTTTCACCACGAAGTTGGAATCCTGTGATTTTCAGGAGGGCTGCAAATACGGGCTCGACCGCCCGCCAGCCCGCCAGCCTCCTTCGGTCGGCCGGGAACCTTGAGCCTGATCAACGAATTGCTCCACTTATATAGATGTCGGGATTACAGAATAAAGTGGAAGAATTCGTCGAATCAGGTGTAAGGGAAGAATTGAATGGCGGTGTCGGGAGGTGTGTGTGTGTGTGTGTGTGTTTTTTTTTTCATTTTTTTTCTCCGTTAACTCATGCGCGTCTTCACAAATATGACGTTCGCATGAACGAAAAATGAAAGGTTTTTAATTAATTGGAATTTACTTACTTATTGATAATTACATGGATTTTGGATATCTCTAAGGAATTACATGGAATTTGGATATCTCTAAGGAATTACATGGATTTTGGATATCTCTAAGGAATTACATGGATTTTGGATATCTCAAAGGGTTTTTATTTTTTTGTCCATCCGTGGAAACTCCATTTGATCTTAGGTAGAGCGATGTAGTTTAAAGACTTTGAGAGTGTCTATGATATTGTCCAACTTATTCTTAAATTCATTTACAGAGAGAGAGAGAGAGAGAGAGAGAGAGGAGAGAGAGAGAGAGAGAATATCCATTACTACAAGAGAAGGCTAAGTATACCCCTGCAGAACTACGAAAAGTATGTGAGGCGTATGTTGAATGCGTCCGTCCAGGGAAGATTATTGGAAACAGAGATGAGCAGAAAATATGTACTTATGTAGGAAAGGGCGTTGATTAAATCGAAGGCGAGAGAGAGAGAGGAGGAGAGAAAGAGGAGAGAGAGAGAGAGAGAGAGAGAGAGAGAGAGAGAGAGAGTCATTAGCGCAGTATGAATAGAGAAATCATATTATAAATAGGAATACCTATTGACACTGGATAAACTTAATATGACAACAATACCAGAAAACTTAAAAAAAAAAAAAAACTTTAATTCAGGAAAATAAGAAAACGGGC
>NC_090751.1:23685862-23691095 GCF_036898095.1 Palaemon carinicauda | reverse complement strand
AGTCCCACTCATGAAGGGGCAGAGGCAAGGGACAGTGAGATTGCCCTGTCGAGCAGGACAATGCCCTAGAGGACTGACCTTATATACATATGATAAGCGCCCAAGTTTAGGACCAAGAAGGGCTAGGCAATGGCTCCTGGTGTCTCAGCAGATAGATCTATAGGCTCCCCCAAACTCCTCATCCGTAGCTAACAAGATGGTGCAGTTGCAACGACTAAAGAAACTACCGAGTTTTGGGCGGGATTCGAACCCCATTCTGACGTTCACCAGTCAGGGACGTTACCACTTCGGCCACCACAACCCATGATTTTATGTTTTCATGCACCAGTAATTATGGTTCCGGAGAAGTACATAAAATAAGATAAAAAGGAGTTTTATGATTCTTTGAAGTCCGTAAGGAAAGTCCATAACATGATTTTAGGAGCATTTGTTTTTTTGTGAAATATTTTAAGGCTCCTTTGAACCCACATCCAAATAACTTTGGCGACCACCATAACTTTTTTCGGGAAAATTTTATCAAACGTAGTAGTTTATATATCATAAAAGGAAGTAAGAAACTATCTCTTTCAAACTATATAACTTTTTGTGAAATAGCACAAGGGCAAATATACTTAGTTCTTTCGAGGCCATGAAAAAGGTATATCACTTTTCAGGGAGAAATATCAACTGCTAAAAAGGGTATTTGATTAGGTGGTTGTAATGTGGAAAGCTGCCCTAATGCAAATTACCTTTAGGCGATAATTGTTGTTTTCCGGCAACGTTGCAAATGACGATTGTTCCGCTTGATTAAGTAGTCGTTGCGGTTGGCAATGATCGTTTTAGCTTTATTGTTTTTTTATTATTTTTTTTTTTTATTTACTTGTGATGACATCGGTAAATTTTTATTACTTTTTAATAGAGAAGGAATATGTCTTTTTATGCCATTTATTATTATTATTATTATTATTATTATTATTATTATTATTATTATTGTTGTTGTTGTTGTTGTTGTTGTTTTATTATTATTGTTGTTTTGGTTTTCATTATTATTATTATTATTATTATTATTATTATTATTATTATCATCATGGTTGTGGTTTTCATTATTATTATTATATATCATGGCCTCTTGTATTATATAGTTGCAACATGCTGTTTTACATTTGTCTTTCCTCACCCTTCTTTATTTGCCAAAAAATGTAGAGAGAGAGAGAGAGAGAGAGAGAGAGAGAGAGAGAGAGAGAGAGAGAGAGAGAGAGAGAGAGAGAGAGAGAGAGTCACATCTGCATTGACAATTTTAGAAAAAGAGTCAAGGCGTGCATCCATGCGCCTGAGCATGCGAATGACTAACATCATGACTTAAGCGAATATTATAGAGAGAGAGAGAGAGAGAGGAGAGAGAGAGAGAGAGAGAGAGAGAGAGAGAGAGAGAGAGAGAGAGAGAGACGGAGCCCAGCTGTCTAGTTTGCCGGCATGTTGCTTCGACGAATCACTCGACGGAAATTGAGTTCTTAGAAAAAAAAGTGGCAAACAGCTTTACATGCAATTCTTCTCCCTTCGGGTCTTTCAAGACTTTGTTGGTGTCTGGTTTTTACAATTGCAGAGGTTTTAATTTTTTTTTTTTTAAGGTTGCGGTTATGAAGATTATTTTAATGTCCATTTTCATCTTTTATTTCAGTGTAATCGATTTTTATAGTATTTATTTATAGTATATGTATATATAAATATACATATATATATATTTATATATATATATATATATATATATATATATATATATATATATATATATATATATATATATACATACACACGGTATATATATACATATGTATATATATATGTATACAGTATATATATATATATATATATATATATATATATATATATATATATATATATATATGTGTGTGTGTGTGTGTGTGTGTGTGTGTGTGTGTGTGTGTGTGTGCGTGCTATTTAAAGGAAGTCTTTGGCTTAGACATAATGCAGGATTTCGAGATCTAGATGATTCTTCTGAGTGCACAATATCAGTGCAATTGCCGACCCGTCTGCTTTTAGAGGTGTTAGTTAATATGAGCCAACAGCAGTCAAAGTATGCGCCATGAATTGTTGATGGACGTGCCAGTGTTTTTGCAGTCACCAGTCGAAGGAGAAATGGTCACGTGCTCTTGCAAGCACAACACTGATGTACTTAGTATCAGGGCACTGGGGGCTGTGGTCACGTGGGCATGAGAGAAATTGTGATCAAGGAATGCAAATTAGAAGTGTATTGAATTAATGGTTCTTATTTTGTGATTTATAATTGAATTAGAATGGCCAGTACTTAGTTTAAATATTGAAAGTATATTCTGGGCAGACCTCCATTTAGATAACTTGAGGTGTTGTAGAGCTTTTTAATATTCATTATAGGCAAGATTATTATTATTATATTATTATTATTATTATACCAAAAGACAAAATGAATGATTAAAATATTGAGTTTGGTACATAATATTTGCATTGAAAATATGTTTCCTGCAGACCATATAGATGACTTGAGGTGTTGCAGAGCATTTTAGTATTCATGATAGGCAAGTTTATTTATTTATTTTTTTTTTTACCAAAAGACAGAAATAACATTGAAAAATGTAGCAAAACATTGGACAAACATCCTCAGAGGTAATTTTCCTTGTTATGAAGTATTTTTGATTTATGATAGGTTTGTTTATTTTTTCGCCTGAGCAGAGGACGAGAGAAAATAGCATTTTATTGCAATTCTTTGGCATCCATTGTCCTTTGTGTGATTCTGGGTTCAAGGACTCTAGGTTAAGATCAAAGAAAGGTACTTAAAATACCTTTGCTTGCAGTATCTGGGCATTGGTTGCTGGCTAAACTCAGAGCTACATGCTTTCAGGGGGAGCGACTGTAGTTTGCAATTATTTTCTTTTTGCCATTGGTGTTTCTGGTGTTAAGATTTATTATTTTTAGCTACTATGTTGGTTATTTTCAAGGTTAGATACTAATCTTGTAAAGTATCATTTTAATAGATTCGTTATTATTATTATTATTATTATTATTATTATTATTATTTTTATTATTATTATTATTATTATTATTATTATTATTTTTACTTTTATTGATATTATTTTATTATTATTATTATTATTATTATTATTATTATTATTATTATTATTATTATCATGCCCAGTAAAGTTATTCCTTCTTCAATTATTATCCCTTCTGCTATCGCTGTGTTCATCATTCCTGAACTAGATAAGGGAATTAAGTCGGCACTTCCATTGGTCTCTCCTTAAAGAAAAAAGGAAGAAGGAAATCAAACGAAAAATAGGAATATCTCCAGTGAAACCACCCTTTTTCCGCGTAGCCATAAAAACTAATAGAGGTTCTTAAACACGTGTCCCTATACCTGCTTGTTTTCATTCTATATACATGCGCATTTGGAGGGGGGGGGGGGGGGAGAGGAGAGGGGAGGGGAAGGCCAGGGAGGGGGAAGGGAGGGCTGGTACCTAACTGCTGTTAATTACGGCGTATGGTGGTGTTTATGGTCATAATATAAGGGGGTTATGGCGGTTAATGTTAATAGGATATGTTGTAGGGTTTGCTTATGGGATATGGGTGTCCGGGGAGTCGTTGGAGAAATTGTGCAATAGGAAAAAAAAAGAGGGAATCCAATAAAGGGAGAGGGAGATATTGGGGAGAGTTAAAGGGGTGCATGAGAGAGAGAGAGAGAGAGAGAGAGAGAGAGAGAGAGAGAGAGAGAGAGAGAGAGTGAGAGAAGTTGATTTACACTTAAGATGAGTTTTAAGTAATTTATGTCGCTATATGATTGGCTGAAACTTTTTTTTTTCTTTTTTGTTAGTACGTTCTAACGAACACGTACACACAAACACACTCACAAAATGAAATTACCAATGGACATGTGGTACTGCACGGGGGGAGAGAGAGAGAGAGAGAGAGAGAGAGAGAGAGAGAGAGAGAGAGAGAGAGAGAGAGAGAGAGAGAGTGAGTTACACCACCAAGGTCGTTACGGAGCCGGCAAGAAAAATTTGCTTAAAAAATATTGGAGGGAATAAAACATTTTTTTTTCACGATATATTATGGTTCAAAGGTACAAAATACCGTAAAACATTATATAGGAACCTTTACGTTTATACAGTTTACGTAAACTTATTCTTAAATAATGTTTTTCCTTTCTTTATTGAGAACAGTGGTATCCTCTTTAGCCTAAGTGGAAAATAGCAGGAGGGTATGCCCCCCCCCTACCAACCGCTAAACACTGGCTTAATTCTTTCCCTTCGTAGCTTGCCTCTAATTAACATAATGCAACATTTTGGCACAATTTGTCCCAACCTGTTAATGATAGCTTTCACAGGATTAGGTGATGAAGGGGGTTGGGGGGGGTGAGGCTGGAATCCAGTCAGTCGGTCGGTTTTGACACGCATGTTAAATGTTGATGAGTTTTCGAGCTGCTTTCTTTGTTGATAATTCATATCATAAGTATTGGTGCTACACACACACACACACACACACACACACACACACACACACACACACACACACACACACACACACACATATATATATATATATATATATATATATATATATATATATATATATATATATATATGATAAATCTTTGCACATTTAAACGTGTTTCTTTCATATTTCAAATAAGCCATATATATTATTATATTAAAGTCTGGATTCTCCTAACGACCTCGGGATCAGAGCATATGTGTGTGTGTGTATATATATATATATATATATATATATATATATATATATATATATATATATATATATATATATATATATATATATATATATATACACACGAACACCACAATAACAACAAGTGCAGTCGCTCTGGTCCACTGCAGGCCAACTAAGGGAAAGGGAGGATCCATCTAGCCTCCGTCAATACATGTATAATTATCTCAAAATCAAGGTCCTCTATATGATCAATCTTCCACAGAAAGGGAGGATCAAAGGCCTCAGACATGTCCTTAGTCATATATGGGGTTTTGCCATTTACATTACCACGCTGTCCACTGCGGAATGGTGATGGTGGGAGACTTGAGTCTGATCGCTTACAGTAAACCATCCTAGTATGGATGGCCCTGATTAGCTCAGCTTTGCTGATCATGGTGTTATGGAAACCCTTTCACCACATTAAAGTATCCTTACTCAGAAAAGCATTTATACATATATATATATATATATATATATATATATATATATATATATA
>NC_090751.1:23675862-23683362 GCF_036898095.1 Palaemon carinicauda | reverse complement strand
TACCTCCTTTTTCATTTTTTACTTCCTTATTTAATAGGTCTTTCTTCTTCTTCTTCTTCTTCGTGATCATCATCATCATTATCATCATTTAGTGCTACTTCCTCAACCTTAAACTCACCTCTCTTCCACCTCCCCGTTCCCCTCTCTTTACCGTTCTCTTCATATATTAAGCACCTCAACTTTCTCTCCCCCCCCCCCCCTCTCCCCCTCCACCTTTCCTCCTTGCTTATCGTCTAGTACCTCGTTAAGGTAGAGGCTTACTTGTTCTCTTCTTGGAAGCATTAACATTCACCTCCCCCTACCATCCAAACCCCACCCCCATCCAGGAGGTCCTCCTACTTCATGGTCATAAACATATCATGTTTAAAAGATGGCCCCTTCGCAGTCACCCGTGGATTAATTGATCGGTTTGTATCTACCTCCGAGGGAGCAGGGACCCCCTCTTTTTCTTGGAACACATGGTATTAGTAAGGGTTGACTCGAGGGGGAGAACTAGCGTTGTCGAAGTAACGCTCCGGTTTAAGATTCCTTGGAGGAAGGATCTCTTGAGGCCAAGAGAGTTTCGAGCGCAAGGAGACTGTGATGATCTTCGAGATGATAATGATTGAAGAGTTTAGGGTTAATAAGACTATTAGAACTCTTAAGAGAAGGCTTTAAGGTAATTAGGGTTTGAAAACTAGGCCTAACATGAATGGTAATGTGTGGGTCAGTCGTTTGTCAAGTTAAAAGTTAAGACATATTGTTTTAATATTCAAGATACTCTCAATTTTATGGATCACATAACTTGCAATGCCCACGGCCGGCCTAATTAAGACTGTCAAGGCAGGAAGGCTTAGCCCTGAATGACATTTTTCATCTCTAATCTAAGATTATTCGACTTTGGCATTAGGAGTCATCAAGAAGACTAACGATAATGAAGGTTTCGTGTTGTTCCTGTCATGAAGGAAAGCATGAAGACACTAATGGCTTTGATTCAATTCCAATGAAAATCTTAAAAAGTTGGGTTGTAACAGAGTTGAGTTTAAAATCTCGTCTTGAAAATTTTAGTACTGTATTTATTTTTCTTGGAGGTTGGCGGTAGAATCATTCATTTTATGTAGAATTAGAAGGCTTATTTACCATTGAGAAATGCTTTAGGTATAGGAGATAGTATTCATGATTTTGTATTACATGATAAATTTGTTGCAGTGCAGATTAAATCTCTTCGTTGTACAAAATTTCATATTTTTCTAGGGAATCATTTTCTCTCGCCTTGTGCGATTAAAATTTTGTTCGAATATAAGATATTTCCTTTCTGTGTTCAACACTTCCTCTGGAGGCTCATACATGTGTTTGAATGAACCAGTAGCCCTAACAAAGGTTTTAATTAAGAATCTACAAGAATGGTGCCTCTCTATAGAGTACACTATACGTTAGTTGTAAGCTATTGATGGTTTCTAAGAGGAAAAGGAGGTTTAGAAACTTAATTAGTATATCTGTGTCTATTGTGCAAGTAAATGGGTATCTGAATGACTGTGTATGTGTGCTAGTTTGTTTGTTAGATAGGTATATATGGAGACAGAATCCTATATGTTGTAAGTACCTGTGTGTAACAGTCTACGGACAACGAACCACATGTTTCGGTACAAGATATTTTGACAAGAAAATGCATAGTAATATAACGAATGTAGTTAGTGTACTTTAAGAAAGATAAAATTATGAAGTTGATGAAATATTACCATCATATTTACAGGTCAGATATACAAATAGACATAGGGATTAACGAGCACAGAACTATGGAAACACTGAACCTTCTTGAAGACGCAACTCTCCTCCAAAAAGAATTCTGGACCCTCTACCTGTAAATGTCACGAAAAACCTTTTTCCATGTTTATATTTTTCCTTATATATCTATAGTCATCTCCAAGATAAAGAAACGGATGATTTTCATAGCACCTAAAGGCGATATAACTCTGGAGGAGAAAGAAAGAGGGGAGAGAGAGACTTTGATGATATCGTATTTACATTTATATATTCAGGTAGGAGACGAGGATTGGGAGATGGAGGGAGGGGGGTAGTTGTCTGTGGAGGGGGGTTAAGGATGTCTTTTCGATATTGAAGTGCTCGTATTGATGTGGTTTTATGCCATACACCTTTTCTTCTATTTTTTTCTAAAAGGTTTCTTTGCAGTGTTGGTTGAAATAGTCGTTTTTATTTCTCAAGGTGATGCTATTTTGCTGGTATTTTCTTATATTTTTTTTCATTTTTTTTTTTAATTATTTTCCGTACTAACTTGTACTCATAAGATTTTTTCTTTTAGATATTAAAGCTGTGATTGTTTTTTCTTATTTTTGCTGTAGTACTTTCTAATATAAATAGTATATTTATACTATGAATTACCATTTATAGTAGGCTATCCACATGTAATTTCTTATAATTAACTTTGATTTATTTTTTCTTACAGGTAAGTGATAACCCCGCTTCTTTCATCTCGCCGAACGGCCTCCTACACTATCAGCTTCCACAAGAGGTGAGTAAAAAAATCCTCACAAACAAACATCCAACCATGAATATTGCAAAACTTCGTTCTGCTAAATTGCGCTTTTTGGCAACGTGGGCAAGACGGGCGGTTGCCAATTAGTGTGTTTTCTGGCGCTGTCCGTAGAAGGGGTTGAGGCGCTAAAGGGGAAATTCAAATTTAATTGGAAGAGGAATTCAGAAGGGGAAGTTCGTTGATAGCGATGGTTTGTGAAGGCGGCAGGGTAGCGTTACTCGCTAGGATGATATTGTTACTCTATAGGATGATAATATTACTCGTTAGGATGTTAAGGATTGTTATGTCACGATTTAATCTGCATCCTATGGCGTTTGGATTCCGATGTGGATAGTTTTAATAAATTTTTCTTTTAAATTCTATTTCTTATAGGATGACTTAAATTTGTAGGCTATTAAGTTCTTTGTCCCGTCCATATCAGAGTCTATGGTTTGTGGGTTAAATTTAATTTTGCTTTGTATCGTTCGTTTTAAAAGATTGATGCTAGATAAGTATGAACATTTTGTTTTATATAAGTATGACCAAGATTGCTTTTTATAAGTATGACCAAGATTGCTTTTTATAAGAATGGCCAAGATTACTTTTTATAAGAATGGCCAAGATTGCTTTTTATAATTATGGCATAAGATTGCTTTTTATAAGCATGACCAAGGTTGCTTTTTATAAGTATGGCATAAGATTGCTTTTTATAAGCATGACCAAGATTGCTTTTTATTATTATGGCATAAGATTGCTTTTTATAAGCATGACCAAGATTGCTTTTTATAATTATGGCATAAGATTGCTTTTGATAAGTATGACTAAGATTGCTTTTTATAAGCATGACCAAGATTGCCTTTTTATAATTATGGCATAAGATTGCTTTTTATTTTATAAGCATGGCCAAGATTGCTTTTTATAAGAATGGCCAAGATTGCTTTTTATAAGCATGACCAAGATTGCTTTTTATAATTATGGCATAAGCTTGCTTTTTATAAGTATGGCGTAGTATTGCCTTTCATAAGTATGGCATAAGATTACTTTAATTACATTATTTGTTAGTTTGTTAGGAAGTGATTCTTCAGTTCAAAGGTAAACTTGTTAATTTTTTTTTTAATCGGTAACCTTTTATAGAGTAGATTAAATTATTTTGAATATGCCACCAGATTTTATTCCATAGATTATAATGTTTTGGAACAAATATTTCTTTGTGCTTTTATAACAATCGGAAGAATAACTCAGGGACTAGATACAAATTATACAGGCCTTGTAACTAGATATAAATGCTTCTTTGCGTATTTTCTTATGCGTATAACACAACCGAAAAAATAACGCATGAACTAGATAGAAATTGTACAGATTTTGGAACTAGATACAAATGCTTCTTAGCTTATTTCTATATGCACAAAACATGCTTCTTTGTGTGTTTTTATATGCATGAAAAAATTTTTCTTTGTGCGTTTTTATATGCGTAAAAATGCTTCCTTGCGTATTTGTATGCGTAAAACTCAACCGAAAGAATAAAGCATCAAATAGAACCCGTTGAAGAGAAGGTGAAAATAAAGGCTTCGAGACCTCCGTGTCGTGTTTGTTCGTTTGTTCGTTTACACTTGTTTTAGGGTTATGCCTTAGGGGTAATTTTGGCGGTAGACCCTCATTGAAGAAAAGGGGAGGTAGGCCAAGATTGTCTTTTTTTTTTTTTTTTTTTTTCTTTAAGGTTTTAGGCTTCCCTCGTCCGGATTAGAGAGGAAAAGAAAAAAGAAAAGAGAATGAAAAAGAAAATCTATCCACTTCTCTACGCCGAAAGATAACACGGGTAAGATTAGACGACCGACGGGAAATTAATTGTTGTTTTTGTTTGTTGATGTCGTTGTTTTCGCTTGTTTCTTTGTCGCTTTTAACTTCCCGGTTTGTTGTTTTCCTTTGTTGCCTCTGGGTGTTGGTAACTGTGTGTTTTTTTTTTTTTTTTTTTTTTTTTTTTTTTTTTTTTTTTTTTTTTTTTTTTAAAGACATGGAAAGCAACGAGGCTCTGAAAGTGAAAATTGAAGGTAAAAGTGAAGACTTTATTGTTATTTTTAATTCATTGTTTTTATTTTTGTTTATTGCCGAGAGGACAGCGAGTTTTGGAATTAATCTCTTAACGCTATTTTACAGAGCTCAAGTTCCGTTAGGTTTGATATTTCTCGGTCGACTGCATTTCCGTTTTGGAAAATGTTAGTAAAAACGTTTTATATATTGTTTAGTTGAATTTCTGGTTATGGAAAACGTTTAGAATATATTTTATCTGCCTTTTTATGGAATTAAATGTTTATGATATATTTGGTTGCCATTCTTTTCATGGAAGGTGTTTAAAGTATTATTTATTTGCTTCTGTAGGTATGGAAAACGTTTAGAATGATATCAATTATTAATTATTGAACTTTCAAAATCATTGTTTTGTTAGAACTACTTCTAATTAAAAGGGTGACAGACTGGCAACTCCACCCGTGAAGAGTTTTTGAGAAAAAAGTTTATGATAACAAGAGAAACATTAAGTTATAAAAAAAGAACTATAGAGAAAAATCTAGTTAGATGGGAAAAATATAAAATTTAGTGATGAAAAAGTTTAGTTATAGAAAAAAAATAATAAAACATTTTCATTTACTCGCTCTTTGTAACTATATTCATATTTTTTTAATGATGTTTATATAATATTTCTCAAATCTAGATTATAGATTTTTTTCTCTTTCCATTTTGGAGGTTAATTGGAAAGAAACTTCTAGCAGTAGTACAGTTGGCATCACTAATTCGGGTACACTAACGTCTTCTTACCTTCCCGTGAAGTGTACTGGAATTAATGAAGCCATCTGTACTTTGAGTTTTGGGAAACGTATCAATTTATGTCATTCTTTTTCAAAGGAAAAAAAAAACCAGTTGATATAGTTTAAAGAAATTATATTCTTTGATGTTCATTTTATATTCCCGAATTCTGAAAGAAACTATCTTGATTTAGTTTTTCATTATTCTATTTCACTTTTCTCTGTAATTTTGAGATAAACACCGTTTCCTAATCACTTTTCTACGAGGAAAATTCTCTTATTATTATTATTATTATTATTATTATTATTATAATAATAATAATAATAATAATAATAATAATAATAATAATAATAATTATTATTATTATTATTATTATTATTTTTATTAGCTAAGCTGCAAGCCTAGTTGGAAAAGCAGGATGCTCTAAGCCCAAGGACTCCAACAAGGAGAAATAGCCCAGTGAGGAAAAGAAATAGGGAAATAAATAAACTTTATGAGAAGTTGTGAACAATTAGAATAAAACATTTCAAGAAAAATATCAACTTTAAAACAGATCTTTTATTATATAAACTATGAAGAGACTTAAGTCAGCATGTTCAACATGAAAACATTTACTGGAAATTTGAATTTTTAAAGTCCTACCGATTCAACTACCCAATTAGGAAGATCATTCCACAACTTGTAAACAGCTGGGATAAAATTTCTCGAATACTGTGTAGTATTTTGTCCTACTGATTTTTGAGAATTTTTTTTTTTGCATCTCAAACGGAAAATAAATATATCTTGTGTTGAGCTACTCAACTCTTCCTTTTCGTTGTAAAGAGAATTCTGGAGGTAGAATGAATCTTTTTAGTCTCTGTTTGTAAAGAAATTTTAAATATTTTTCCCTTACAACCTGAGAAGGAAATTTTATCTATTTTTTTTCTTTCAATCTGAAAAAAGAAATATTCACTTCTTTCGCTGTGCGAGAAGGAAACTTTTAGCTCCCTTTTCCTTTCAGTGTGAGAAGAAAATTCTATGTTTTTCGCTCATTGTGAGAAGAATACTTTACCCGGTTTCCTCCTTGTGAGAAGAATGTTACCAGTTTTCCTCTAATTGTGAGAAGACTATTTGATGTTTTCCTCTCTTTGCGAGAAGAAACTTTAGTTTTCCTCTCATTGTGAAAAGAAAATTTTATGTTTACCTCTCATTGTTAGAAGAAAATTTTAGTAGTTTTCCTCTCATTGTGAGAAGAAACTTTTATGTTTTTCTCTCATTGTTAGAAGAAAATTCTAACTTTTCTTTTTTATTACTAGAAGAAAATTTTAACTGTTTTCCTTTTATTATTAGAAGAAAATTTTAACTGTTCCTTTTATTATTAGAAGAAATTGTTTTCCTCTCATTATGAGAAGAAAATTTTAACTATTTTTCTTCTCTATATAAGAAATTTTACCATTTTCCCCTCAGCCAGAGAAGAAAATTATCTTTTTTTTCTCTCTCTCAATCCGAGGAATTTTGAAAACCTAAGCTAGAATGCTTCACTTCTCTGGATCCACAAGATAGAAGGTATCAACCTCATCATCCCATCACAATCACCTATTCCTTTATGCGCTCCCTCTCCTTGCTCTCCCTACTCTCCCCCTCTCCCTCTCCCTCCCTCTCCCCCTCCCCCCTCTATTTCCTCAAAGTCCGCCCCTCACTTCCTCGGCCGAGCATGTCAGGCAAGGGGGATGAAAAACATTTTATACAAAAAGAAATATATATAAAAAGATTAGGCCTATACGACGAGTCGCTACGAACGTCTAATTATGAACAGTTTTGTCAGTGTGCTTCTCTCGTGTGATAGGTAGGGAGCGACTTTTTTTTTATTTTCTTTTTTATTTAATTTTCTTGTCTCATCTCGAAGATTCTCAGAAGTTTTACTGATGAAATATCTCAGGAGGGAGGTTTTGGCTCAGTACGTTTTTTTAAGATTTTTTTTTTATTAAGGGGGTTTGGGGGATGAGCTGGTATTTTGAGCCAATGGGGGCCTTAACTTGGTGGGAAAGCGGTAGGTGAATAACTCTCTTCTTTGGTTTAATGTATTGTTGCGCCTAAGTTAGTAGAAAAATTGCTGATGAGCTAACGCCAAGAGGGAAATTATTAGATGTTTGGTGGTTGTGATGAGAGAGTAAAAAAAAAATCCATAAATTTTTTTTTTCTAATTTCGA
>NC_090751.1:23665862-23670862 GCF_036898095.1 Palaemon carinicauda | reverse complement strand
ATATATATATATATATATATATATATATATATATATATATGTATGTATATATATACACACATATATACACACACACACACACACACATATATATATATATATATATATATATATATATATATATATATATATACATATATATATATACACCTTTCCAGGTACTTTCATCTCTTCACGTCCCACTTGTATGTGGGAGAGGGCATAGTCATACCCTGGTGAATGTGGTGTGTGTGTGTTTTTCATATCATTTTTTTATTTGTCGCATACACATGTTATTAATATTTTCGAAATTTGGATACAGTTCTGATTTTGTCTTTGTCTAAGGTCATGGTTAATTTTTTCATTTTCGTCCATGGTTAATTTTGTCATTTTCGTCCATGGTTAATTTTGCCATTTTCGTCCATGGTTAATTTTGCCTGTTTCGTCCATGGTTAATTTTGTCATTTTCGTCCATGGTTAAGATTAGTATTCATATTTTTCATCCTCGCCCATAATTAAGGTTATCATTTAAATATTTGTCTCTAGCCATTCATTTTTATTTTAAATGTGTACAACATCAATATCCAAAAATAGAAACATCGTTGAAAGTAATGCAGATACGTGAACATTTTTGTTCTACACATTACTAGCCAGCACGAGACAGTATGTTCGATCAATGCCTTTACAAGTGGAGGCAAGGAGATTAGCAGTCGGCGAACACCTGTGCAAATGATTTATTGCTGGAAGGAAATGGACATATCTCACTAAATATTGTGTTGTACTCATTGTTCATATATAAAACTGTTTTTAGAATGGCAGTTTTATTATACATAGAATATTAATACAGTTTCCGCATTTATTTGCGATGACTGACGGTCATTTAAGTGTCAAAGTGTTCATTTAAAGAAAGAAAACACTCTGTTACCCAAAAAAGGAGGACTTGAGGAGGGACGACTGAATCAGGGGAGGAGGTATTTAGGGCATGGCGGAGGAATGGTAGGGGGAGGGGAAGCGGTGCGGTGAGGGAGGGGGGAGAGGAGGCGGGAAGGCTTGGAAGTCTATTTTCGGTCAGGGCCAAGGCCGCTGTGTGAGCGACGAGGCCATGTTGATATTTTTCACAGTGTATCACTTTTCCCTCGGACGTTCGTTCCTCTAGCCTTAGTCTGGGAAGGACGGGGGATGGGGGAGCGATAGAGGCAGGATAGGAGTGGATAGTGTAGGATGGAGAGGAGAGAAGGACTTGTATCTGTTAGATATTTTGCTTCCTTGCCGTGTTTTGTTTTCCCTTTTGACAAAGATCAAGGGTTTTTTCAGATCATAGGCGTTCGGTAGGCAGAAGTGATTGATTTTATTTTCGATGCTGATGTGATTGGGGAGGGGAGATGAGGACGGGAGGGGGAAGGGGAGAGAAGGTGTTCATGGAGTTATAGTAGTAGAAGGAAGTCAGTAGGCATTACTAGGGCCCAAAATAAACTGGTGCCATATGAAACCAGTTATGTAATTCGAGCGGTATGGGGCGGTTGGTTAATCCAAACTGGGGTGGGTTTCTGCCGAAACTTATGCAGTTGCATGACCCTATGCTTGCAGTATTAAGGGGTGTTTGAGATGCATTTTCTTCCTTCGTGCTTGAACTTCTTGTTTAGAAATGTTTCGTTTGATTAGTTTTTTTACAAAGCTGATTTATATTTAAAAATTTGATGGAAAGACTTTCTTTATCTTGTTGCTTAACCGGTCTGTTTACGTCTGGTATTTGTATGTAGTAGTTCAGAAGGAGAGAGAGAGAGAGAGAGAGAGAGAGAGAGAGAGAGAGAGAGAGAGAGAGAGAGAGAGAGAGAGAGAGAGAGAGAGAGAGAGAGAGAGGAAATTTTCGCCATGAAAAAGTCTTAGGGGACCACACACCATCTTTCAATATTGCTCCCTTGTCTCTAATTAATATAAGGGTTTCCCTGTAACCACCACCTCATAACCAGAATATTAGCCACCCTCCCTCTTACTCCTTAATCCTAGGTTTGTGGATTTTAGTTCAAAGGATTGGCAACAAAAAGTAGAGAGAGAGAGAGAGAGAGAGAGAGAGAGGAGAGAGAGAGAGGAGAGAGAGATGGCAGCGGTTGAGTTATATTGGCATCTTGTACTGAGTTACGACTGTTGCGGGGCCCAACTACACTGCAAGAAACTCTCTCTCTCTCTCTCTCCTCTCTCTTCTCTCTCTCTCTCTCTCTCTCTCTTCTCTCTCTCTCTCTCTCTCTCTCTCTTATTTCCATTGCGTTATTTCTGTCTGGTTTCTAAGTGCCATTCACGACTTGGCCGAAGGTGAAGAGGAGAACGCTGATAAAAACGGAGCAGAGAGAATTCCAAGAGGTTTTGAAGTAGTCAAGAGGAGGAGGAGAAGAAAGAAGACAATAATAATAGGCATGAGAATGAAAAAAAAAATGAGAATGTGAGTTAAACTGAGAATGAGAAAAGATTGAAATTTAATATATAGGGCAAATGATAATAATAATAATAATATTCTTAATAAAATAATGGATTTTTTATATATATAAAAAAGAATTTATCAACAACAATGTATAAAGTATGAAAACATAGATGTTGATAACATAATGTATAAAAGCAAACGAAAGTTAGTCCAATAGATGTAAATGAATAAGTTGAATATTTTGAACGATTAGAATTTTATTACCTAGAAAATATTACAGGAAAAGTTTAAGAAAATGTATTAAATTTAGAATTATCAGATTAGAATTTATTGAAAATGGCGAGATATACTGAAATACATATTTAATTTATATTATAGAATTAAGGAATTGTTATCGAAGATAATAAAAGAATAAATTGACTGGTGATTTATAAGAGAAATTGTGATACAGATGCAAACGATAAGAATACTTTTGACATTTATTTCTTGTAATAAATTTGAGGGGTATGTGAATTATATTTCACTTATTTCTATGTGATGTTAAATTTTCAACATGAATGATGATAATGACAATAATAGTTTTAATAATTGTAATAATAATAATGAAACGAAACGATTAAGATTTAATTTTTCAATTTACAGCTTATAAGATTATTTAGTATAAACAACAATAACAATAATAATAATAATCTACACTAACATTATCAAGAAAAATTTACTATATAATACAAACAAGATAATGAACTCATTCCATTTCATTTTAGTTATTTCACAACAATAGAAAAAGGAAACCAATATATATAATAATAAAATTCCCTTATTAGAAATGAACATTATTTTCGGCCTTTTCTAGGAACAGATAAGATAAAAGACCTCTTATTTATGAGTAGATAGTGACGACGTATGAGACAGAGGCACCGTGTTTACGAGGTCAGAAAAAAAAGGATATATCCGGGTCCCGGAGAAATAGGAAAATAGGGATGCGGGGAATTTGGTTAGAAGGATATCAGTAAGGAGGTAGGGGAAGGGGGGGGGGGATTAAGGAAAGATAGGAAGAAGAATGGAAAGGAAGTTAGGAAGGAATTTTGTTAGGAAGAAGGTAACTGGTGACGATGGGGATTAGGAGGAAGAGGAAGAAGATAATGATGGGAGATAGGAGAAAATGTCAGGAAGAAGGTTGATGGGTGAGAGATGTGGGATTAGGAGGAAGATAATGATGTAAGATAGGTGATGTCAGGAAGAAGGTTGAGGGAGGAAGGTGGGGTCAGGAGGAATAGGAAAATAATTTTGGGAGATGGGAGAAGATGGGAATAATGAGCAAATAGGATTAGTATAAAAATAGATATGACCGAAATTATGTTTATGGTGAGGATGAGGATCAGGAGAATAGGGGAGGCTAACGATTGAATAATATGAAGAATAAGATTACGATAAGTGGTATAATACCTGGATAGAGGGTGAAAATTGGAAGATATGAAATTAGAGGGGGATGAAGAGGACTAGGGGATAAATAAGGGGAAGAAAAGAAAGGAAGTGGGGAAAGAAAGCCAAGAAGAAAATTGATAATGAAGATGGGGATCAGGAAAAGGAAGATAATTTTAAGATAGTATAAGATGAATATTATGAAAAATAGGATCATGATCAATTGAATAATGCTGGGAGAGGTGAAGATTTGAGAAGATATAGAAAGGAAAATAGAGTGGAATTATAAAGAAAACCATGAAATTGAGAATAGGGAATAGTAAGATGAAGAGGGAGGAAGGAAATTTGGAAGAATGTTATGGCGAGGATTGGTTTACAAAAACTAGAATAGAGATTTGATAGAAGGAAATGAGAAATTAAAGAAAGGAATAAAAACGAGAAGAAAGTAAATTACAAGGAATTAAAAGAGACATATAAGATCGAAAGGAAGTCGGGAGAAGAAAGACAATGTAGAAGAAACATCAGGAGGAATGTAAACAGGTAAATGATAAACATAATCAGGATAATATAAATACTGGTGTACGCGACCCGTCAAAATTACGGTTAAGCATTTAGATAGATATGCACTCACACTCACACGCACCCGCTTCTCACCCGTGTATGGCTACTCCTTCACCCCTACCCTGTGGGACCGGGAGAGCAGAGCATGCCAGGAAGTATATATATATATATATATATATATATATATATATATATATATATATATATATATATATATATATACATATATATATATATATATATATTTTATATATAAATATATACGTGTGTGTGTGTATAAAAGTGAATAAGCGTCAGTTGTGTTCATATACACTATTATATATATATATATATATATATATATATATATATAATATATATATATATATATATATATAATATATATATATATATAATTATATTTATATATATATAATTTATATTTATATATATATCTATATTTATATATATTTATATATATATGTTTATATATACTGTATATATATATATATATATTATATATATATATATATATATATATATATATATATATATATATATATATATATATATATGTGTGTGTGTGTGTGTGTGTGTGTGTGTGTGTGTGTGTGTTGTGTGGTGTGTGAGAGAGAGAGAGAGA
>NC_090751.1:23659062-23661562 GCF_036898095.1 Palaemon carinicauda | reverse complement strand
TATACCTCATTTTGTAATTAAAGTTTCCAGTAATGTTTTAGAATTTGTATCATTTAACTATTCTCCAAAGAATGATTTTGTCTCCTTATTTTCAAAAAAAAATCTTGCAATGAAACACATGAATAATTGCATATTTCATTTTTTCAAATTGAATAAGAGAAAGTTCATAATGACTTCTGACACTGAGCAGTAGGATTTATTAATTTAGTTGTCATTATTCCGTTATTCATTCAAATCATCAGAATATTTTCACGCATCATTTCATCTTAGCCTCTCCGACTGCGTATTTATTTTCATCATAAATTTGCTTGATTTATTCTTAAGTGTAGTAATATATTCTGATACATTTATCGGTTATTTTTTTCCGTGTAGATAACAAACAAAATTTATCTATATCATAAATTTGTTTGATATTTTTAAAATTTATTAATAAATTCTGATACATGTATCGTTTACTTTTTTCGTGTAGATAATTAAAAGCATCTTTATCATAAATTTATTTGATTTTTTAAAATATAGTAATAAATTCTGATACATCGTTTACTTTTTTCGTGTAGATAATTAAAAACATTATATTTCTCATAAATTTGTTTCATATTTTTTAAATGTAGTAATATATTCTGATACAACCGTGTAGATAGCTAACAAAATTTAATTATATCATAAGTTTGTTTGATATTTTTAAAATGTAGTAATAAATTCTGATATATCGTTTACTTTTTTCGTGTAGATAACTAACAAAATTTATTTATATAAATTTTTTGATATTTATAAAATGTAGTAATATATGTTGATAATTGCATCGTTTATTTTGTCGTGTAGATACTTAAAAGAATTATCTTTATCATAAATTTATTTTATATTTTTAAAATTCAGTAATAAATTCTGATACATACAGCATATCGGTTACTTTTTTACGTGTAGACAACTAACGAAATTTATCTGTATCATAAATTTGTTCGATATTTTTAGAATGTAGTAATAAATTCTGATACGTCATTTACTTTTTTTCATGTAGATAATTAAAAACATTATCTTTATCATAAATTTGTTTGATCTTTTTAAGTATAATAATAAATTTTGATACATATATCGGTTACTTTTTCCATGTAGATAACTAACAAGATTTATCTATGTCAAAAATTTGTTTGATTTTTTGAAATGTAGAAATAAATTTTGATACATCGTTTACTCTCTTTATGTAGATGATTAAAAAAAGTATCTTCATCATAAATTTATTTTATATTTTTAAAATGTAGTAATATATTCTGATACACACATCGGTTACTTTTTCCGTGTAGATAAGTAACAAAAAATTATCTTTATCGCAAAATTGTTTGATTTCTTTAAAATCCAGAGACTTATATCGTTTACTTTTTTCGTGTAGATAACTGACAAAATTTATCTATGTCATAAATTTATTTGATATTTTTAACATTTATTAATAAATCCAGGGACTTATATTCTCGTAGATAACTGAAACAAAAGCCATCACAGGATCTAATCCGACAATGTCACATACGTGATTCCGCAAATGGTTGTTGGCTCGAAAAAAAAAAAAAAAAAAAAAAGTTCGTGACTCTCCAAGAAGGAAAAGGAAGAGAAATGGTCCATACTGGCATAGTTGGCAGGTGTTACTATGATTTTATTTTTATCCCCTTCTTGCCACCCTTTCTTTTTTCTCTTGAAAGAACTCATTTGTTCAGGAATGCTGTCTTATTTACTTTGTCTCAAAGGGAAACAATCTGTTTAACATCTACCTGACGCCCTTTGTCCATTGTAGGTAGGTATTTGTATGCGCGCGTGTGTGTGTATATATATATGTATATATATATATATATATATATATATATATATATATATATATATATATATATATATATATATATATATTCATTGTAGGTGTTTTTATGCTTATACGTATCCATTGTAGATGTTTATATGCGTGTGTATATATATATATATATATATATATATATATATATATATATATATATATATATATATATATATTATATATATATATATATATATATCATATATATATATATATATATATATATATATATCATATATATATATATATATATATATATATATATATATATATATATATATATATATATATATATGTACATTATATTTGTGTATAGGCATATACAGACACATTTATTTGTGTGTGACTGTCTTTCTGCGTATGCGCCTATTCATTTGCATATGTGTGTTGGTATAACTGCTAATATACGCACAAAATCGTTGTAAAAACCATAGCTGTATTATGCGTTGTTATATCTGCCACCATGTCTTGGTAAATGTTCGCACCAGAATAATTTTCAGGTTTTTTGAAAGTCTCTTTGGAGTGCGTAACAGCCCCCGGGAATGATTTTGGTCATTTTATACGCCGCAGTGAACAAAACTTCAAAGGGATCTCCGCACTTTTATTACCATCCATGAAAATGCGTAGAAGACGCAGAGACGCGTTGAACTCGTCTCCACGAAA
>NC_090751.1:23629062-23639062 GCF_036898095.1 Palaemon carinicauda | reverse complement strand
TAGATCCATTTGAAATAGAGGTAGATACTTACGTGGACCTATCTATCACCTTGAGGAAATCATAAATGTAAGAAGGGCCTAAGAAATTAAAGCATGGAATTTATAGCATATCTGGAAGGGGGTAAGATGTGGAATGATCTTCCTAATCGGGTGGTTGAATCAGTAGAACTTCAAAAGTTCAAAGTTGGAGCAAATGCGTTTTTGTAGACGAGGCGGACATGAGTCTTTTTATAGTTTATTTATGACATATTTGTTTTTGATGTTGTTAATAGTTTATATATGACATGTCTGTTTTGATGTTGTTACTTATTTTAGAATGATTTATTGTTAATTTGTTCTCTTCATTTATTTATTTCCTTATTTACTTTCCTCATTGGGCTATTTTCCCCTGTTGGAGCCCCTGGGCTTATAGCATCTCGTTTTTCCAACTAGGGTTGTAGCTTGGATAGTAATAATGATGATAATAATAAAGATATCCTAAGGCTTTGACTGACTTCGTGTGTTAATCTTACCACTAACATACGAGCAATTAAAGCATGGAATTTATAGCATATCTGGAAGGGGGTAAGATGTAAATAAAGATATCCCAAGGCTTTGACTGACTTCGTGTGTTAATTTTACCACTAACATAATTAAGAGCGCTCAGAATGTCTAATTTCATTAGCGATGTCTTGGGTAGACTGACAGGTTATATTTTTACTTAAGAGGAGCCGAATGTAATTACTAAGGTCATTATTATAAACGTGTACGCGACCCGTCAAAAAGGGACGGCTAAATACTTAGATAGATATGCACACACATACATATTTAATCCTTCCCATCAACCTTTCGCCAGGTATGAGTACTTCATCTCACATATACCGTACGGACGGGGAGAGACCGTGAAGTTATACGCTTGGCAGTGCCACTGAGCGTGCCGCGAAAGAAATATGTATGTATGTATGTATGTATGTATATATATATATATATATATATATATATATATATATATATATATATATATATATATATATATATATATATATATATATATATATATATATATATATATATATATATATATATATATATATATATATATATATAATTTATATTTATATATGTGTGTGTGTATATATATATATATATATATATATATATATATATATATATATATATATATATATATATATATATACACACAAAGACACTTACTTTTTATTATATAATGGAAATGGTTACATTAAATCGGGCAGTATACGCAATATAGCTCAAGGCTTATACGCTAGCCAGCTAATCTTTCAATGCTGGGACCTTGTTCGATAACATTGATGATATTGCTAAATATACAATATTCTGGCAAATTGGTAGTGATAGATTTCATCAGTTTCACCATCATCATCATCATCCTTCCACCGTCCTTATCATGGCCGTTTTAGTGTTATCATTGGTCGTGTAATTACAATCGTAATAATTGCGTATATTCTCTATAGCGGATATATGATCGTAAGATTAATTTGCATATGTGCTTAATCCAACCATCATTATTATTATTATTTTTATTGATAATATTATTATTATTATTATTAATATATAGTAGTAGTAGTAGTAGTAGTAGTAGTAGTAGTAGTAGTAGTAGTAGTAGTAGTAGTAGTATCATCATCCTTGAAGTTTTGGATGCGTAATATATTAAAAAATATATATATTGTGTCTACGCGTTTTCAACCGTCGTGACTTCCCTCAAAATGTCTTAATGATTCTTTCAAAATATGCAATTTTAAGGAATTTGCTTCAAAATTTGCACATTAATGTAAATTTCATGGCAAAAAGGGAGGACATCTCCGAGAATAGTAGAAGAGCACATTTACAAATTATATAAAGAAGGAATTAAAATACAGTAGTCGGGACGTGATGGAGAAACCCTTCTGTTGATAGAATGCTTATAGATTTTCATATTTCAGGCGATAGTTCATATAAATTATGTGCACAAAACTGTGAGGTGCCATGTTTTGATTTTAGGGGAATGATTATAGCGTAGAAGTCTGAAGCAACAGAAGACATAGAATTTGTCTGCATGAGAGGTCAACCTTCATTTAGTAGGTGAATGGCAACTGATTAACAACAACAACAACAACAATAGCAGCAGTAATAATAATAATAATAATAATAATAATAATAATAATAATAATAATAATAATAATAATAGTAATAATAATAATATTAATAATAATAATAATAATAATAATAATAATAATAATAATAATAATAATAATAATAGCACTATTCTGTTGTACAGTTGGCGCTGTGACCTAGCATTCCACAGCTCTGCTTACGAATTTCAGATTCGATCCCAGACTTTCGCCCAGAAATCCATTCAGTATTCTATGAATGCCACTATTTTCTGGTATCGAGCTACATAGGTGTGAAGTTAGCAACATCACAGTTATGGCTTTGCTCAGAAACCAAAAATGCTGAACTTTCCTTACGCCACCCACATCAATTAGGAAAAAAAAAGGTTTATCAATTTTTTTTTTCTTTTTTATGTAGGGAGGCGGACGGGGTTGAAGAGATAGCTGGTCATTTTGTGTTATCATAAAGAATATACTGTTATTTTTAATATTAGATAGGAATTCGCTTATACTCCCTAAGCGTCTTTCTAAGCAATCTGTATCATAGCGTCTGGTTAATTTTTTTAATGTAGGGAGGTGGGTGGTGTGGACGAGATGGCTGGTCATTTTGTATGCAACAAAGCAACGAGAAAAATGGCTGAAATCTCCATTAAGATTGCAACGTTAATCCCATGAATTTTTCATGATCCTTTACTTGGTTCTCAACGCGGTCAGGGTCGCTGCTAATCTTTTTTACGCTTAAAATAGAGAAATTCTACGAAATATATAAAGTAGGGATAATTTCGAATACGTCTAGTTTCATTATATGGTGCGGAGAAAAATAAAGGTCTTTTTATAGTTTATATTTGAAAGATCTATTTTAATGTTGTTGATGTTCTTAATATGTTTATTATTGATTGTTATGTTATTCATTTTTTTCCTTTCTTCGCTGGGTTATTTTTCCCTATTGGGTCCTTTGGGCTTATAGCATCCTGCTTTCCCAACTAGGGAACTTTGATAGTAATAATAATGATAATGATAACATGAACATAGTTATTGGATTTTACTTAATGATAAAATTATACGGTTTTTATCAAATTAATGATATAACGGAAAATCTTTATTTTCCAAACTGTTAATACAAGTGAAATTCGATCTATTCCCTCTCTGGGCCTCGTTGGAACTCATTGCCTATTGCCTCAGATCACTAAAGCTTGTTGCAAGTCTTTTGTATGGCAGAGTGGATTTATAAGACCTAAATTCATAGTTTTCCGTTGCTATGTATTTCTTCAGAGCAAAATCCCGTGGTGGTCTAAGGGAGAATTATTCATTCAAAAACAAATATTCTGAAAGTTGTATAATTTATATTAGAGGTTAGAATAGAGGGACAAATTCAATTCTTTTTATACCACAGCCTAAACACAAAAATGGGAAATATATATATATGTGTATATATATATATATATATATATATATATATATATATATATATATATATATATATATGTTTATATATATATAATATATATATATATATATATATATATATATATATATATATATATATATATATATATATATATATATATATATATAGTTTTCGGCTGTAAATGACCAAAATAAATGAGAAAAAACGATCATTTTTTTAACCAAAATATAAGTGCTTTGAAATTCAAAACCAAAAATTCTGCAAAATAATAATGTTTATACCCAAGGTTATAATAGAGGGACAAATTCGGTTTTTTTTTTTTTTCTTTCACAACCTGGACACAAAAAGTGAAAAAAAATCTATATATTTTTCGGCTGGAAATGACTAAAATAAATGAGAAAAAACAGGGATTTTTTAACCAAAATATAAGCAACAGTATCTTCTCAACAAGAGGCTTGGTAAAAATGTTCACATTTTTAATTGAAAGGTACATGAAAATCGTTTTTATTCACTGAAGTTCTTCCTGTATCTTGTTTATAATTTTCTTGTTCCAAATAATCAGTGGTGAAACGAACAGCTAAGCACAATTTGATAAAGAAATTAAAAATTCCTTTCATCAATACCGATTCTTAGGTACATTTTGCTAAAAATTACAAAGGGTATCATTTCTTTCATGAAAGTTATATGTACCAGGATACGCACATCAACAACAACAACAACAACAACAACAACACACACACACATACTGTACAGACACTCATATTCTGTATGTGTATATATATATATATATATATATATATATATATATATATATATATATATATATATATATATATATATACATATATATATGTATATATATATATATATATATATATATATATATATATATATATATATATATATATATATATGTATGTGTGTGTTTGTGTGCGGGTATTATATGTATAATATATAGGTGTGTGTATATATATATATATATATATATATATATATATATATATATATATATATATATATATATATATATATATATATATATACTGTATATATATATATATATATATATATATATATATATATATATATATATATATATATATATATATACACAGTATGTGTTTGTGTATATGAAAATACTTGCTTTTCCTATATTGATTTTGAGAATGATTTAATTTTTCAAGTAATTTGGGATTGAGGAAAGAATATAAACTAGAATTTAAAAGTTAATTTTTCTATACGTTTTCCTTTCCAACTCTGCAATATGGAAAATTTGGTTTGCCTTGCAATTATTCTCCCAAAACTGGCTGCGTTTCAAGAGATGTTTTGTGCAAATTCTGAAGTCTTTTATATATTCTGTATTTTATAAAATAAGTCAAACTCCATTGTTTATTTTTTCTAAATAAAAAAACTTATAACGAAGTCGGTGCTCTATAAATGAAAAATTGTACTTTTCGAGAAATTCATATGAAGAGGAATGCATTTTAAAACGAGCCTTTTTGTTAGAAAATTAACAAATAGAATATGGTAAGAACTTTTACGACTATTCAATTCTTGAAATAAAATCTGCCGTGAACTTCGAATATGAATTAAGTTATATATATATATATATATATATATATATATATATATATATATATATATATATATGTGTGTGTGTGTGTGTGTGTGTGTGTGTGTGTGTGTGTATAATTGTAAGGGTAAATAGCATACCTAGAGGTTAGGAGAAAAAATTTTATTCGTTTGGAATGAATTGACTAACTTAAATAACATATAATATACTTCAGGCATACCAGAGAGAGAGAGAGAGGGAGAGAGAGAGAGAGACTGGCCGTCGCTAGTACACCGGTTCTTGGAAAGGCTTGTTTTATGTTTTGGAATGGGGCCGACTATGAAGGCATATGACACGGGAGGGTCCCTTTCTTCCCTTCTCCGTAGGGAGGAGCTCAAACGGGACGCGGAAGAGTTTTCGTCTTAGGGGGGAGGGGAGAGAGGAGAAAGATGGCCAACCATGTAGCAGCCGATGATGATTCATTCCTCAGTCCTTTCCCCCTCCCAGGAGGGTTGTCAATCACAGCGGGTCGCCCTCTGTGTAACCTTGACATGCACAGCTATGCAACAATTGGAGCTATGCTTCTTCCTCCTTCCGAGAGCAGCGGGCAATCCAATCAAGTCAAGAAGCAAGTCTGCTCAAGCCCCTAATATAAATGGATAGGGGTCCTGGTTAGACAGGTCCCCTATTTTGTTGGACAATGGCTTCATCTGCCTTAGCCTAGATAAGAGCACCTGGTCAGGGGCTCGGAAAGGGGGAAAAAAGAATAGAAGGGTGTTGGTTGAGGTATCTCAGTTGTAATTAGGAACATGGTAGCATGGCTTCATTACCTTAATTCATACTGCCAGGCTTATTGGAATATTGTTGACTCAAGCATCTGGTCTGGTGTCTTTATTGTAGACTGCTTTACCTTACTGTCAGGCTTATTATAGTATTGTTGTCTCAAGGAGCTGGTGTCTTTACTGTAGACCGCTTTGCCTTACTGTCAGGCTTATTACAGTATTATTGAGTCAAGGATCTAATGTCTACTGTAGACTGCTTTACCTTACAGTCAGGCTTATTATAGTATTGTTGACTAAAGGATCTGGTGTCTTTACAGTAGACTGCTTTGCCCTACTGTCAGGCTTATTACAGTACTGTTGACTCAAAGATCTGATGTTTATACTGTATGCTCTGCTTTGCCTTACTGTTAGGCTTATTACAGTATTATTGACTCAAGGATCTGGTGTCTGTACTGTAGAGGCCGCTTAGCCCTCTGCTATTTTCACAATGGCAGGTGAGATCGAAGTTCAAGGTGCCCTCTTTGTGGTACACAGGCGTTCGTAGCGTGACTGTAAGTGTCTCGTGTCTTTGCGTTCGTAATGCGTATGGCGTGATAATGGTTGATGTCTCTTGGAAAAAGTTCGAATGTCTTTTTCTTTGATAGGTTGTGGTTCTTAAGAGACCAATTTACCGCTAGTGTTAATGGTATAGGTGTAGTATTACCGCTTGTTTTATCTGGTGTCGAGTGGCATGCTAGCAAACACACACAGACACATTATACAGTATATATATATATATATATATATATATATATATATATATATATATATATAAAATATATATATATACTGTATATATATATATATATATAATATATATATATACTGTATATATATATATATATATATATATATATATATATATATATATATATATATATATATATATGTATATACTCTCTCTCTCTCTCTCTCTCTCTCTCTCTCTCTCTCTCTCTCTCTCTCTCTCTCTCTCTCTCTCTCTCTCTCATACTTTATCACCATTTCTTTTGAGTGTCTTCACTTGTGAAATACACCAAAGATTAGCAATATTTCAAGCTTAGACACAAGTTATACGCTGCTACTTCTCTTTAGCTTAGGAAAGCATTTAATTAAAAAGTCCCCTTTTTTAATCTTGTGTTGCTTAGTCTGATCCTTCTTTAAGGATGGAATTAGGGAAGAGAAAGGAGGAAGCTAGAGGTGTCGGGGGGGAGGGGAAGGGGAAAGGGGGGGATTGCTTAGGGAGTTAGCGAAATGAAGCCGGTGGAAATGTGATAACATCAGTTTAAGATGTTAGGAGAATAGGGAGGTGGGGGATGGGAGGGATGTTGTAAAAGGGTAGGGTATGGTTGAGATGGGGGGGAGGGTTCCTTAGAAGATTTAATGCTGGTCCCGTTGTTTTTCTTAATAACATTCGCTGTCGTGAACTAAACCATTCATCCGGTTAGGCTCCAGTGCCCTAGCTTGACTTTAGTCCTCCTCCTCCTCCCCTTCCTCCTCCTCCAAGTACTTCTTCCCCTACGTTCCCCCCACCCCGCTTAACTCCATTCTGCCCCCTGATGTTAATCCTTTACTTTCTTGCGTCACTAACGTTAATGCGGAAAGAAAGATCTTTGCCCATCCTACCCTCATACGTAACCCGGTCCCCGCCTAAAGTTTGGGAAGACACGCCCCCTATTTTTTTTCGGTGATGCGCATGCGCAAATTCGTTTATCTATGCGAATTTATATTTCTTTTATTTTCTCAACATCAGGCGGTCTCTCCTGATTGGGGTGATGCCAAAGTAATATAGTACTGAAGTCACTGTAACATCTATCCACCCTCTAGTTCCGCAGTAAAAATTCCTTAGCAATTTACACACATACACACACACACACACACACACACACACACACACATATATATATATATATATATATATATATATATATATATATATATATATATATATATATATATATACTCTGCAGATGTAATCAATTTTACAAATAAAAGAAAGTTTGTTTAAACCCAACTTTTCCTCCCATACACTCCCAGACTTTGGGTTTATGCTTTCATACCCTCGTCTTTATTATGAGTAAGTTTGTTCCCCATGACACTGAATTTGTGACACTTGGTTTTTGTTTATTTTTATGCATAATATGCACAAGAAACTTACAGTATATATAATCATTCGAATCTCTTCATAGCGTCATATACGCTGTTGCAGCCTATTTAGAGTGAGCCCATAGTTTTGAAAAAATGAATTATTACCTCAATATTTTTAACGTTTGTATGGCAGAATAATTTTTTGACATGCTTGTATATGGAAGACACACATACATACACACACTCGAAGAAAGATATGCTATACACATCTCTCTCTCTCTCTCTCTCTCTCTCTCTCTCTCTCTCTCTCTCTCTCTCTCTCTCTCTCTCTCTCTCTCTCTCTCTCTCATAAATTATATTCTATAAATTACCAATTAAGCCATTATTCCTGTCCACATCTCTCTCTCTCTCTCTCTCTCTCTCTCTCTCTCTCTCTCTCTCTCTCTCTCTCTCTCTCTCTCTCTCTCTCTCTCTCTCATAAATTATATTCTATAAATTACCAATTAAGCCATTATTCCTGTCCACATGTTATATGAGGTTGAACTTGACATTTGATCAAGCTGTAATTGGTATCACAAGAAGTTAATACTTATTGATATTGTTTCTTTCAATCTTTTCTATTGCCAGAGGTCGCATCAAAATGACCTCCGGCATTTTTAATGCTTTAGACATTGATATTTCATTCTGGTGCCTTCTGTGTCACATCCCCTGGTTCTTAAGGCAGTGCCACTTTGATTAGTTTAATTCAGGCTTAATTTGATCGATCTATTTTGTATTGGTTTAATTCTATTCTGGCCTAGTTTTATTATCATTTTTTTTTATCTAATCAAATCTTTATTTTCAAGAAATTCTTATGAATATTGTATTTTGATAGGTCTATTTTGTATTGATTTAATTCTATTCTAGCTTAGTTTCGTATTCTTTATATTCATATTATTTTTGTCTTATCAAATAATTCTTTTTAAGAAATTTGATAAATAATGTATTCCGTAAATACTATTTTGTATTGATTTGAATTTTGGTTTTGGTATTATTTAGACATTTTGAAATGTGAGTATAGATTTATATAATAAGCAGGTGAAAGTGAATACTTATGCACATACGTATAGTCTGTTAATACTAACGAAGGTGAACGCAGATGTAGGTGAGTACGAACGTGAGTGAGTACAGATGTTGACGAATCCATATGTGTGTGATTGCAGGTGTCCCTTTATTAAAGTCAAAGTTAATAAAGCTGTGTCTTTGAACAAGTGTGGGAGAACCTAGAAATAGGATTGCAGGTGAATACGGGTCTTGGTAAATACAGAACAGGTGAATACGGTTCTTGGTAAATACAGACACAGGTGAATACAGGTCTTGGTAAACACAGACACAGGTGAATACAGGTCTTGATAAAAACAGACACAGGTGAATACAGGTCTTGGTGTATACGGGTCTTGGAGTAAACAGATCTTGGTGGATTCAGGTCTTGGTGAATACAGGTCTTGGTGTATATGTGTCTTGGTGTTTACAGGCCTTGAAGTACACGGGTCTTGAATAAACGGTCTTGGTGTATACAAGTCTTGACGAATACGGGTCTTTGTAAATATGGGTCTTTGTATATACGGGTCACTTGGAGTATACGGGTCACATGGAGTATACGGGAATTGGTGTATACGGGCCTTCCCAAATAGGGTTCCATGTATAAACCTACAAAAAAAAAATCACATATCCAACATCGACAACTGCTACATGAACATCATCATCATCATCATCATCATTATCGCCATCACCGTCCAATTCCATATCCGTGATACCGCGGGTTGGCACTTGTGTCACTCACTTGGCACCCTCCGCTTGTATTTCGTAAGCGCTGCCTTGTAATACAAGCGGTGAGCAGGTCGTTTCAAACGTCACCTAAGACGTGCCAAGAAGCTTGTGGGGAGTATGGCTGCTCTTGCTATGTTATTAACCGTGTAGCCCTTTGTTATTACTTATTTTTTTCGGTTTATTGATAATAACAGTGGTGTGGTTGTCATTGTTAATAATAGGGATGGAGATGATA
>NC_090751.1:23592623-23600248 GCF_036898095.1 Palaemon carinicauda | reverse complement strand
AAGAATCCAATAAACATGAAAACATTTCAAAGTATTTCTAAATAAATAAGTAACCTCTCTCTCTCTCTCTCTCTCTCTCTCTCTCTCATACATCCTATTTGTAAATGTAATTATTTACAAATAGGATATATAGTGCTGTCTAAAAATGGTTGTTTATATTGCATGGTCGAAACTTCATAATAATAACATATTCTAAAAAATATTCCTTTGGAATGTATGCGAATTGCGAAATAGAGTAAATGTATTTATGGATTTGTAGAAAGATTATTTATAGAGTTGAGCGTAGTAGATGGGAAGATGAGTTTAAGGAAGGAATAGAAGGATTGCAAAGATAGAGATACAAGGAGAGATTGAATTACAAAGAATGGAATATAGAACGAGGAATAAAGAGGTTAAGCATGTGATGATGGAGAGACGTTGAGAAATATTGGAGTAAAGATAAAGGAACTGGGAAAGACTGAGAGATAAAGAAGGGTAGATAAAAGAAAGAAGACGAGGGTTGAGAGAGATACAGAGAAATAGAATAGTAACGATAGATAGATGGATAGGATAAGGTGATATGACTATAGAAGACAAGTGAAAAGATCTAAGTACGGCAAAGATATGAAAGCTAGGAATAAAAAGAGAGAAATAATAGTAAACAAATAACGAAGAAGTAGAGAATATAGATAGAAATAGACAATGACATGAGAAGGGATTAAGAGTAGCAAGGAGAAGAAATTGATATGGGGGTATAGTTACATTGCAAGGGGGTGGGGGGATGCAAGGGTGAATCTGGGTGGGCAAGTAGGTGGGAGAGGGTGTTCGTATGTGTGGCGAAGCAGGGGTGGGGGATACTGAGTGAGGGTTTTTTTGGGGGGAGGAATGAGGAGAGGGGGGTGTTGTTACCCAAATCTCATCGGTCGTTCACCCTCACTTTCGCGCGGAAACTGTGTCAGACTCAAGGACGGAGAAAGCGGGGGGAAGGGGTGAGGGGCTGATTAAAGGGGGGGGGGGTTGTTTAAGTTTATCTTGAGGATGTAGGTGAAGAAGAAAGAGAAAGGAAGATATGAAGAAAGTAAATAAATGTAAGATAAAGATGAGGATAATCAGGTTTTGGAGAAGCCGAATAGAGAGAAGATATATACTGTATATATATATATATATATACACACACACACACATATATATATATATATGCGTATATATATATATATATAATATATATATATATATATATATACTGTATACACATATATATATGTAAATATATATATATATGCGTGTATATATATATATGCGTGTATATATATATATATATATAGATAGATATATATATATATGTATATATAATTTATATGTATATATATAATTTTACTAACATTTGGTGCACATATCTATGAATTGTAAATGAGTTATAATCTAAATATGTATGAACAATAATCACAAATTTTTTATAAGGAAACAAGCATAAACCACAAGTTCTATTCTTGTACCTAAAAAAATAGCCAATAGAATAGAATTTACGAAGTTTTTAGTTTACTCCCGGGGACGAAATTGAAAATGAAGAGAACAACAGCTGGCACTAGCTAAGGTACTAACTTGGTCTCTTGCATCAGGATGAGTATTGGGGAAGGGATTTTGATCGAAAATAGTTAGATATTTGATTATGTGTGTGTAAAGAAATAGTTATTTGAGAAGGTAAGAAATGTATACACACATACTGTGTGTGTATATATATATATATATACATACATACATATATATATATATATATACATACATATATATATATATATATATACATATATATATATATATATATACACACATACATATATATATATATATATATACACACATACATATATATACACACATATATATATATGTATATATTTATACATATATATACATATTTATACATATATATATATATATATGCTACTGAGGGCTATATGCGCGCGCACTCACACACACATAAATATATATATATATATATATAGAGAGAGAGAGAGAGAGAGAGAGAGAGAGAGAGAGTGATAGTTAATGAAAGGGGAAATTTTTGTTTAAAAAACAAGGTCTGTGTGTGCTTACTTTTCTTAGAATCAACGAAACGTCTAGACGAGACATAATTACTGGTACTTAGATTTTCACTATTTTCCTTTGAAAATTTTTTTACATTTCAACTCTTAAAAAAATCAAAATCGTCAATTTTGTTTTCAATTTTGCAGAGTGCTGCAGTTCATTTATTCTTATTTGCATTACGATAATGCTTGCTTATTAATACTTTCCTTCATGTGTTGATAACTTGAAATGTAATCGAAAGTAACTGGTCATCTATGAAACTGATCAGTATTGACTTTTATTCCAGATTCTCTCGGTTCAGTTAATAACGAGACCATTAGCTTAAGCGATGCAGCGTTAATGATAATTTCAATCCAACCATTAAAGTAAATATCGATATTTTAAGATGGAAAACTGATGGATTCCTTGCCTAAACTATTGTTATTTTACTTTCTGAGTTAGTGATAGAGGTACTCTATTTTTATAACAAGGGGTCAGTGGCTTTTTATGGTTGATTTATTTTTACACGAATTCTGATCCTTTTGTATTTTGAAGTCAATGGTGAAACCACTATTAGAATCACGTGACCAGGATTTATTGCATATTTTAGCACGTTGACGCGAAAACAATCGCACCAATGTCTTCTGCATTAGTGAAAAAAGAAGTCACGCCACACCAGCTCAAACATCAACGTCTATGAGTTTGCAAAAAATATTAGCAAAAGGCTGAAGAAGGTGATAAAAATGACTTCATGACCAACCCTTAGTTTTGTCTTTTATTTCAGTAGACTCTTTGATTCTTTTAGTAAATGGATTATATTTCTATTTCTGAACGTGATTTTATATGTTGGTTCTCTAAAGTGTCAGTTCTCTATCTACTTTAGAATATATCAAATTAGATTTCATTAATTAGAAAGAGTTAAAACACGAAGAGAATTATCGATAGATAGATTAGATAGTTATACGTGTGCGAACAGGTTCATGTAAATGTACTCACATATACTGTAAATGCTTAGTACAGGAATACATGCTTTGAAAAAAAATGAATGTGGGGATATTAAATCCAAATATACCTGTATGTGATTCATTCCTGTTATCTCGTTATCTTTCAAGAGCTAACTCCGACTTGGCTGAACGGAATGATACGCCATATCACAAGATAAAATAGCTTTGCTATAAAAAGAAAGGAATTTGGATTTATCAGGTCACTTTTAGACGATGTGTTTGAAAATATACAGCAACCATTGAATAGAAATCCATTGCTTCGGATATGTTGTTACTCATCCTTTTAATTCATCTTTATTTACTGTCATCCAATACAGTTATTATAACAGAGATTTGGAATATTAAAATGGCCTTTACACTGATGACGGCTTCATTTTTAATTTACTCAGTTTTCCAAATCCTTCGAAGTTTCCTACGTATTATAAGAATTATAATAGACTAAATTCTAGTCTCGCTCTCTCTCTCTCTCTCTCTCTCTCTCTCTCTCTCTCTCGTTTCTTCGAAAACTACTGTAAAGAAAGCAATGCCCAGATGATAATGATTTCAAAAGTGTAGAATGTATGGAAGAAGTTTGCCATTAATCATATAAATGAAAGAAGAGAACCATGAATTATATTTCGATTTAAAATCGAAGAGGTGTCTGTAGAGAGAAAATGGCGACTTCAAATATGGATCTGTACTGGCAAAGTTGTTTATGTCTTTATTCTTAATGGATTTCTGCCTGATTCCATTCAGATAGTAGATAATTCATAGATATCTTCATTAAGCATTGTGTAAGAACTTCCGAGAGAGAGAGAGAGAGAGAGAGAGAGAAAGAGGAGAGAGAGAGAGAGAGAGGAGAGAGAGAGAGAGAGAGAGAGAGAATATTTGGATTGAGAAAATATATTCTTTCGATATAAGTGGATGGATTGTAAAATAGATGTTGAACACTGATCTTAAATGGCTTTTTGTTATCATATTAATCTTAAACGTTAGTTGAAAATCAAACCATTCTTTACGATAACTACTGTCGTTTGAACCTGCTGACTTTGTATCTTAGAAATGACAAAACAAATTCTTCCATCAATTATTGCTAATGCGGCTCTTTTCCACTGTGAATGTAGTTACTGATGTTGTATTTCCGCTGGCATTGGTGTGTCTGACCGGTCACCGCTGTATGTACTAAGTCGAGCGTCGTCGCCTTATTCTTTGTCTCATCACCTTGACCAACTTAGTCATCACGAAGAGAAGTTATCAATGACAGTCAAGAAGCCTGATGGGTTCTGTCACTGATTTTTCCTTTTTGTCGTTTATATTGGCTAATAACTTGAAGGTTTCATTGATTCGTAGATTAATTGTACTTTCAAATTGTTGATTCATAGAGTAATTGTACGTCAAATAGTTGATTCGTAGATTAATTTTACGTCAAATTGTTGATTCATTGAGTAATTGTACGTCAAATTGTTGATTCGTAGATTAATTGTACGTCAAATTGTTAATTCATAGATTAATTGTACGTCAGATGGTTGATTCGTAGATTAATTGTACGTCAAATTGTTGATTCGTAGATTAATTGTACGTCAAATTGTTGATTCGTAGATTAATTGTACGTCAAATTGTTAATTCGTAGATTAATTGTACGTCAAATTGTTGATTCGTAGATTAATTGTACGTCAAATTGTTAATTCGTAGATTAATTGTACGTCAAATTGTTGATTCGTAGATTAATTGTACGTCAAATTGTTAATTCCTAGAGTAATTTTACGTCAAATTGTTATCGTCTATTAAAAAGATGTTTACTTTTAATCTTCATTCATGTACAGTTGGACGTAAGAATTCCTGTCATACCTCACTCTGAATAAGTGTACCCTGTCACACCCTGACTGCACGGAGAGTTCTGTTTAGTTCCGCCCATCACATCTGATATCTCTCTCTACATCATCTGTTTGATTACTCGCTGAGCAGTAAGGACGTGACAGGGTACACTTCCGTAGAGCGAGATGTGACAGGAATTCCCGTGTCCAACTGTACATGTAAGTCAATGGGCGTTTAATATCTTGGCCGCCTTTTTTTCCTTTCTGTAATTATACACAGATTTTGTATTACACACTAACATGCTACCATATAAAGTGCATTGCATATCAATTCATTTATTGTGTGTGTGTGTTTAACAACGATAGTCTATAGATAACGAACTTCATCTGTTGAACCTGATGTCTTCAAACCTCTCTCTCTCTCTCTCTCTCTCTCTCTCTCTCTCTCTCTTAGCAGCTTTTATGAGATTGAGAATGCTCACCTAGAGCGTCTCATATATCCGAAACTAACATTTGTTTGTTCTTTTCTACACATGAATCAATTAGGCTTCTGCATTACTGATTACACTTGAATGTCCTCTAACTAATATTTCACCCAGGATTTCAAGCGTCTGCGTTGTTTGCCTTAGACAGTCAATGCTTGCGTCAGTTGTTAAAGTTTTTTTTTTTTTCTACATCATTTCTAAGTAAGTTTACATAGAGGACTGTTCAAGAAAACTATGTGCTTTAATGAAGATTCTAACTGTGTGACATTTTTCTTAATAAAATCTGCATTTTACTTTTGGCAGCATTTCGAAATTTGTATCTTCCGGGGAAAGTGGATAATATTTTAGTTTGGTAGTGCTAAAGATGATTATATTATAGATTTTTATATAAATCAATACGATAAAGAACGGCCCTTTCACTCATATGAGCACAGCGTTATATGAATATTTTACCTGCATTATTACTTGAAAATCAGATGGATGCATTGCCCATGTGTTCTGATTTATGTATTGACTCAGAAATGGTGCCCAATAATAAGCCCGATACATATATACATACATAGTGCCATAGCCTCTGTACCATGACCTTTCACTGTCTTGGGTTAGAGTTCTCTTGCTTGAGGGTACACTCGAGCACACTCTCCTATCTTATTTTCTCTTCCTCTTGTTTTGTTAAAGTTTTTATAGTTTATATAGGAGATATTTATTGTTGTTACTCTTCTTAGAATATTTTATTTTCCTTTCTTCCTTTCCGCACTGAGCTATTTTCCCTGTTGGAGCCCCTGGGCTTATAGCATACTGCTTTTCCAACTAGGGTTGTAGCTTAGTAAGTAATAATAATAATAATAATAATAATACACACACAGACACACACACACACATATATATATAATATGCTACTTAGGGCTATATGCGCGCGCACACACACACACACACATATATATATATATATATATAGAGAGAGAGAGAGAGAGAGAGAGAGAGAGAGTATTAAACTAAGGAATAAAATAAGATTGTGATAATATTTTATCTCCTAATATCTGAGTTTTCAGTGTTCTTACTACTGAAATGTCACACCCTCATCCTGATTAGTAGGAACATTTTTAACTACCAAGTACGATACGTGCCGCTTTTAGGAAAGAAGACTTCATGCTCTTTGTGGGCCTGAAGAACATTTATTTTTCAAATACCGATCCATCCGGCCACCAGAAATGACCTCTGCTTCAGATGCTTCAGAAGCTTTTTTTGATAGTGTCATTTAGTTTTTATTTATACATTCTTATTATTATTATCATTATTGTTATAATCTTTATTATTATTGCAGGTAATGGCTGCTTCGGCGGCATTAATCTATTACGTTTTTCCTCATTATTCCTGCATATATTGCCAGTAATTGGGCGATGGTTATTCTTATAAGAGGGACGGGGACGCAGGAAACTTTACAAAAACACTTCTCTACTATTGACCTTTGATCATCAACTTACGAACGCATTTTAGACTATGGATTTAGCCAAAAGATTATATATAAGCTGTTTAATTTATGCTTGGATATTAAGAACAATTACTTTTACTTGTGTTTCCGTCTCTCTCATAAAGAATGACAATCGGGTAATTACTTACAACGAATGCAGTGATAATGAGAAAAACCTTATTAAAACCATTGAAACATTCTTCTATAAAATTAGTATTATATAATTGATAGACAGCAGACGTTTCCCCTCGTAAAGGGTTGTTCCTAATGTAACCCATCTTCTTAGATACTTATGCCGACTGATAAGGGTCTCAACGAAAAGACGACCTAGACATAACTGAATTTATCCAAACGAGATGACAAGCTTATATACAAGCGGTTGAGGGTAACAGTGGCATAAAACTTTAACAATGTAAAACATGCAGTGGCATGTTTAAACAGATGTTTCTAGTATTAGTATGAGAGAGAGAGAGAGAGAGAGAGAGAGAGAGAGAGAGAGAGAGAGCATTAGTGTATGAGCGTGTACGAAATAAACGTGCATTACAATATCAGGAATCATTCAAACTGACAAAGAGGATGCTGTTATTCATCTCTTTATTCCGTTTTCTGTCCCCATTAAGATGAACACCAATTTTTCATCTATCTATCCTACTCTTAACTAGGGAAATTTACTCTTAATATTGTTACGCAACCTTCTCTTTTCTTTGACAAACAAATGTTTACCTTTTTGATAAGAGTCCTTTACTAGAAGGACCCCTTGGAAAAAAGGATTTGAGAGAGAGAGAGAGAGAGAGAGAGAGAGAGAGAGAGAGAGAGCAGGGGGTGT
>NC_090751.1:23575123-23587623 GCF_036898095.1 Palaemon carinicauda | reverse complement strand
TCCTGTCCTATTGTTATCGATAAAACATTTTGTCACAAAAGAGCAAAGCGTTTTGAAGATTCCTTCGTGCGCTTTATTTTTTATTTCCCAATTGTTTGTGTTGTCAACTCACCATTGTTCTCTGGAGCAATAATATTGTCGTATTTGCTAAGGCCTGGCAAGACAAACAGCAAATGAAAAGTCTGTTTAATCTTGATCTATAGCAGTGCTTGACGAAATCCTTCAACAAATTAATAAAAGTTAACCGTTGGAAGAGCGCAGCTGCGTTCATTTGGTAGTTTTTTGGTGTTGCAATTCGTTTCATCGGAACAGGAGTCTAGAACATACCGCGCGCCACGGCGTATATAGGTCGAGGTTCTGAGTTCATCAACCTCACCTGCGAAGGAGACTTTCTCTATCGAGATGCCTCCTCCTCCTTCTCCTCCTTCTCCCTCTCCTCCTTTGCCTTCTTCTCCCTCTTCCAACTTGTGCTTCGTCTAGCCTCCTCTCAGGTGTGAGAGCCTGCTACAAACTGTCCCTCGCATCCTCCAGAGTCACCCTAACTTTAGCACTTAATGTAAGTACCCTTCAATGGTGCCATTTGCGGAGAACAGCTGATTGCGAGGGAGAGGGAGCGAGAGGCTAGTTCATTGCAACCCTTCCGCATACTTCACCATTTCTTTCCCCCTCAGTGATGTAGAATCGGGTCAGCAGAGCTCTAGCCTCGTCGTGGGTCTGCGCTCCGCAGGGACGTAACAGCTGCCATTTCACTTTCATGCGCTCTCTGACGGTCGAAATACCTATGCCATGCTCGCTCAGGGGCAGGAGGCTAGTTCGTTCACCCCTCGGTTGTTAGCGTAAGAGTGTGTAGATTATGGAGCAAGTGTCCCAGTGCCACAAGGGCGCAAAAGCAGCTCTGTACTGCCTCTAGTTGGTCGCACCTGTAGGTCCTTCTGGCACTCAGAGTGCCGAGTTCATTGCTCCCGACAAAAGTGGGTTCACGAGACTTGGGGGACTGGTACGTTTTGGGAGCAAGAGGGACTTTATCAGAGGCAGCTTGCGTAGCCGCAATCGTGGAACCTCTGTGTCCTTATTGCTCTGACGACGTATATGTGACGTCACACTCGTCTCGTGAGGTAGAAAGTAAGCACAACGCGCTGGTATGAAGGGATTTCCTGCTGTTTGCGCTTCTGTCTTACGATGATGCAGTTTAGGGACGCATTTTTCGGACTCTAGGTTTATCTTGTAGTTCTAATGAGATGGATTTTAGAATTAATTTAAGCGATGAAACTAGCAATTAGACCCTTAGATTCATGCTCTCTGTTGTCAGTGGCGACATAATGTCTGAAAGGTATATGAGACTGTGACGTCATCACTTGCACCCTTTCTAAGGGAAACTTTAGGAGATTTCATCCATATCTGTCAGGTTCTGTTGGCTTCTGTGACGTATATTATTGCTTTTTCTACTATTTTTTCTTTTTCATTTCTGATCCTATTTATGCAGCGAGGAGGACTAACAGCACCCTTATTTCCAAAATACAATGACCAAGGACTTTTCATGCATACTCTCACTTGCATTCATAATGAAATGCATCCCGTAACATTGCGCAGAGTCATTGTAAGAATTAGAAATGCCTTCTGAAAATGTCGGTCTCATTCCTTTTAAGCGTTGAGCTGGTTTTTTAATCAAGGATGCGTTTGTTCAGCAATTGTCATTGTCTCGCACCTGTTCCTGCGATGAATTTGATTACCAACGCAGATTAATATGATTCATAGGCTTAAATTAGTAGCAATATTAATACAGTTGATTTTCAAATTGTAAAGCATGTGATATACAACACATACTTTTATACGCAATGAAATTGTACAGAATCCGATCGCAAGCATTAACTGCAGAGGGTTTTTTTTTTTCCTGATCAAATCGACTGGCACAACCAAAAAAGAAAAAAGAAATTATAAAAAAAAACTATCGATGCTTTTACGCTTGAATAGAGAAAATGCTCTTTTCACTAGATGTTACATATTAGAGGATGATTTTAGTTTTTTTTATTTTGTGCCACTTATGTAGAAATTATTATTGATTCGATATGATCCTATTGATTTTTATTTTTAAATCTCTCTCTCTCTCTCTCTCTCTCTCTCTCTCTCTCTCTCTTTATATATTTATATATATATACATATATATGTGTGTGTGTGCTGTGTGTGATTTATATATATATATATTATATATAAATAGATAGATAGATACGTCACTCTTCAGCATGAAATGGAAATGTATGAGTAATGGGCTTGTTGAGCCTTTTACTTTTAGTTTCGGAAACGAGAGGGAGACAATCCTTTACGTCTACTGTTTAGCGACACCCCCCCCCCCCTCTCTCTCTCTCTCTCTCTCTCTCTCTCTCTCTCTCTCACATTACTGTTTTTCTACCATGCCTGTTTTCTAATGGTGCTTTTTTGTATTTTATCTAAGTATTCAAATCAATCAAAAATTCTGAATATTCATTTATGATTTTCACATACCTAAATATTTTACAATTATTTTAATGAAGAATTTTCAATTATTTTAATGAAGAATTTTCAGTTATTTTAATGAAGAATTTTCAGTTATTTTGATGTATTCTAATTTATGAATGAAATAATTGAATGGTGAGATTAGCTCTTATTTTATAAATAATAGATTATATTTAGAACATGAATCTCCCTATGTCCACCCCCTTCTCCCTAATCATTCTGTCCCTGTTATCCTAATTTTCTCTTCTGTCATATTTGAACTGACAGCACCGTCAACACCCCCCCCCCGTTATCCTGTCCCTTATTTTAAGAATGAAGGAATATTCTTTCTCACCTGTTGCATTTTGGGAGATCCTTCCTTTTACCTCATTCGCGGATTGCGCGATCTGTGTCAGGATTGCGCTGCTCCTTTTTAGCATTATTGCGTCATTGCTTCGTAGTTCCATCGTTGCTTGTGTTCTTGGTATTTCATCTGTTGCCTTTGTCATCTTGGAAATTTTCCTCTTCATTCGTATATTTTACCTCCACTCTGAAGTTCCTTCCTTCTGTTCTGTCCCTTTGCGTTTTATGCATCATTCGTTCAGCATTTGATTCTCTCTCTATCTCTCTCTCTCTCTCTCTCTCTCTCTCTCTCTCTCTCATACCATTAAGTATACTTATACATACGAGGATGTACACATACATAGCATTACAAGTTAAAAAAATATGTTTCATATTGAAAATCAGATCATGATTAATGTTCGTTAAAATATATATGTTTTTATTAAAGGACCTCGAATAAAGGTAGGTCATTTCAATTTCCGAGAGTTGTTATCGAAAAAGAGACTCTATGACCCTCTCTCTTAAGGTTGTAAATGTTACTCACTGCGACCGTGAAGTTCGAGAATAGGTGATTCAAGGCTACTCAGGGAAAGTAGCTTTTGTGCGTTACGGCATAAGGTGTTTGTTGCATACCAGGCGTTTCTCAAAGCGTGTCAAGGCGGATTGGCTCTTACTCTGTCCGGATGGAAGGGTCAAAGTAACACTGACGTGCATGTATGTGTGTCAAGGAAAAAGGGCTCTTGCGGTCGGTGTGCTTAAGGGCCACTGTAACGTGTAGGCAAAGTACGCAAAGTATGTCAGGAGAAAGTAGTCCTTGTGCATCTGTATCATAAGGGTGATGGTTGAGCAAGTCTAGCTGGCACTCTCGCTGATCGTGGCGACGCAATGCACTAGCCTCTGCTCAGCCTAAAAGTCAGTCTTACTTATTGAATCTAAGTTTACAAAATATAATACAATAATTAACAAGAATCCAAAAGTAAATGCGATAGTTGAATCTCAAAAATGAAATATATTCAACCACCGGAAGTTACATTTTACGGGGCGACATTCTGTCTCTTTTTGCAATGGCCCTGGCCTGTTGGAGCGGGAGAGGGGAGAGAGAGAGAGGGAGAGAGGCTAGTAGTAGTTGTAGTATCCGAACTTTGGGGTGAATGCACGTTATCTAGTTCACCAAGGAGCTAAAGAGGTACCTTGCTCAAGCGAACGAACGGATGTACATGCCACCTATCGTAACCAGCTCTCTCTCTCTCTCTCTCTCTCTCTCTCTCTCTCTGTTTTGTAACACTCGGATACTGGATTTTTTATTGTCTCGATTCCTACTAAAGATAATGAGCTCTTGTCATGGTTGGAAATTTATTCAAACTTCATTTTCGTGGTCAGTTATTTCCCATTAACAAATGCACCAAAAGATTAATTGCAAATTTTATGTAATTTTTAATAACATCACTAACACCGATAATGATTATAATAATTGTTAGTTAGGTACGGCAATAACTATTAAAAAAGAACGTTCATATACAGGAATCCTGTGTTAAATAGATCTTAGCAACCGGATAACTACCAAATCGCCTTTCGTTTTCGTTAGCAACAGAAAACGGGAGTCTCATAGGATTATAGGATGCCAGATGCGAGGGGACGTTTGAAATCAAAAGTGGGCCCGAAAGGGCGTCCGTTTATTATTCTTTTTTTTTTTTTTTGGGGGGGGGGAGATTTTTTACACAACATTGGGAAAAATGCTCAAGTAGTACGTCAAATTGAGATGATATCATGATAAGTTGTTAGATGATACAATAAAAAGTTGTTCAATTAACTTAAAACACACGCAGATCTAAAGTTACATACATGTTTATGTATCTATATGTCTATTGAGTAGTATACATAGTTTACACATACACACACCCATATATATATATATATATATACATATATATATATATATATATATATGTGTGTGTGTGTGTGTGTGTGTGTGCATATAATGTGTTTGTACCTAATTGTGTGGTTGTCTGTATATAAGTAGCTTGTCTGTGTTTTATCATTATAACCTTAAGTTTTGCGTTTAGCCTTTATGGACCAGAGGGTGAATATCTTATCAAAATATAGAATCACTTACATGATATGAAATCAATTCCTCCCTTTGCGTCCCCCCTCCCAATGCCTCCTACTACCCCCTCTTCTCTCCCCGTTCTTCCCCTCCACTCTCCCTCTTGCTGAAAAGTGTGGCACTGACCTCGCGACCCCTTCTGACGTCTCAGTGCCAACTGGATTCAGAGTAATCTCGTCTCTATAACATAGCACCCTTAGGGCGATTTTACCTTTAAACCCCTTGATTTTGGCTTTGGCACCATCACTGCCATCGCTCTCACTATGCCTCATCGTAAGGTTCATAATCCCGTGGCGAGGTTTGTTCTAGGTAAATCGAGATGCGCCCGGAGAATTTACTCTTCTATTACCTGGCGCAGCAGGGAATATTTTTGAATGCGTAAACCCACCTAGGATAATTATTCCAGGCCATTACAACAGGTACATCATGAGTTACAACACTTGTTTATCACGATGCCTACACATCAGTGCCACTTGAATTGCGACGGTGATATGATTTTTTTTTTTTTTTTTTTTTTTTTTTGCCTCTAAGGCTACTACTCGGTTATACTTTTATTTGCTTAGTTTTGATTACTTGGATGTAATGAATATGGTCTAATACCCTTCTGGGGCAGAAATATAAGAGGACCCTCCATGTTTATTGCTTCATGTTTGCAAATACACACTTATGCATCCAAACTCGTCCTTAATTTCAGTGAGCAATTTTCTAGAACATTTTACGAGTCGTCAGTTTTTATGACTGTTGGGCTACGTGAGGTTGCAAAATTTGCCCTAAATTATGCAGATGTTTGGTAAATAAAACGTTATCAAAATTGCAATTATCGATTCAAATTGGGAGCTTATATTGAAAATCATCATTTAATTTCGTCTATTTTCCAAAACTGCTTCGTTGCATGGCCTCTTGCATTGACGCCATGTAACTCGGAGTCAAGTGTAGAATCTGCAGTTTTTAAAGATTTGTTATATACAACAACTTGATTTTAGTTGCCAGCAATGCTGTTCATATTAATGGGCGGAATGTATTTCCTGTGTTATATTCTTGATAGAAATCTAGCTCAACCATCCATAGGTAATAATGAATACGACTTAATTTCGGTCCTGAACCAAACATATTAAATCTTGTATCCTGCTGAATATAATAATTATGATTAACGCATTTACGTTTCCATTTTCTGGATATATTTGCCAGCTTTTCCATCTGCTTGAAATGTTCATTTCTAGGTTGGATAAATAAACTATAGACTTGAAAAATGGAAAACCACAGCTAGGTTCTTTGATTTGAACCATGAGTTTTCCTAAAGCACGATGAAATGACGCCACATCATCAATGATCATCAATATCAGCAAGGGATAATAAGCTTTTGTTTAGCAAGCAAGTCCTTATAATCTTAGGATGCTACAGCTAGGACATAGACAAAGGCAGGAGAGTCGAATGATTGCAATTGAAGGATGTCTCTCGGAAATTACGCAATGAAATAGAAACGTCTTTATGGTCTAGAGAAAGTAGATTGGATGTTGCTTATTTTAACGGTTTTGGTATGTTATCATGTTTCCATGGTTACCCTATCATACGCTAACCTAAGATCCTCGGCTACAAAATTATTATGAAAACAATCTTGTTATCCTTACTCCTGTTATCCTTTAAATAAAAAAAAAAATATTTTTTTGTTACTTTTCTTAAAATATTTTATTTCTCCTTTTTTCCTTTCCTCACTTGGTTATTTTCTCTGTTGGGGACCTTGGGCATATAGCATCCTGCTTTTCCAACTAGGGTTGTAGCTTAGCAAGTAATGATAATAATAATAATAATAATAATAATAATAATAATAATAATAATAATAATAATATCCCTTAAATAGAAAAAAAAGTATTTTTTCTTTTCAACAACATGAAACGTCTGTAACAAAGAACCATTCACATTTCGTGAAAGAAGTTTCACGAACCCGATAGTGGGGTCCAGTTGCTCCTAGAATTTGCTTGTGGTCTTTGTTGTCACGGAGGGGAACGCACCACATCTCTTGTGGCACTAATCGGTCGTTCACCTCGGTTTCGACCCCAAAAAGGAAGGGGGTTTCTTTGTGGGGAAGAGGATCGTTGGGGGGAGCGAATGATATGAGCACGATGAAAGGCTTTTTTTTATATACATTTAAGAAGTAGGGTAATCCACATTCATACCTAATTTTGGAGGGATGATTTTTTTTTTTATAAAAAGTGATGAAGTCACGTATATTTAGGTGGAAAGTTACAAATGGATTTCATCGTACTAATTAATCTTTTGGGGATAAAATCTGACTGAAATCGGGACAAGAGAAGAACATACTGCGAAGATTTGTATAATTATGAGCGATCATTTATGCAAATAACTCCTGTGAATTCTGATTTTCATTTTGAGAGTAATTTATCCTCATAATCTATTTTTGGAAAGGTCGATCGAACCAAACCTTTTCATATTTTATTGGAATAAGATCTTTGGAGCAGGTTTCTAATTATTTCACTGGATTATACGTACTCGTCTTTATGCTGAATGCTTGTGTACTGTATGTATATTTATTTATATCAATGGATATACGGTTTGTTTGTACGTATGTGTAAGTGAAGTATGTACTGTATAAAATGAATTTCACTGTTTTAATACACTAGATTTTATTATTCTCTTTGCAAGAAACCCGAAAAAGTTTTACTTTCCATTTACATGTATTATGATTTTTTTTATCGTTATCGTATATTTTCCAAGCGCTCATACTAAGTTTAACCCCCCCCCCTTGCGTACCCTTCAAATGACGCCGTCCTGTTATTTTCTCCTTATGAAATATCTTTCATCTCTAGTCTTTGTTGATGAAAATGGCGTAGCTCCGTTTTGAAATACCGAAATACCTTACCCCCAAGCAGATCCAGTTTTAAATCTAGAGTTTTGGGAACATGTCCCTTCCACCACCCTCCTCCCATCCCTCTCCACCGGGCCCACACGTCTATCCCTCCCGGGCGCTAACCTGGCTAACTCTCCCCCCTATCCCTGTCCTCCATATTATCCCTCCAATACGTTCCCTCCCGGGGCCGGTTGTCTTTCGTCCCTCCCTTCCACCTCCCCCTCCCCGCCACGGTGGGAGCCCTGGCTGGTCTTCGCCCTGAGCGCCGTTTATGCCCCTCGAGCCTCCGGTGCCTGAAGACGGAGCTGCTCTCTCTTCTTCGCTCTCCCCCTCGGCGTCTTGGAAGATTTTTTTGTCCCTCAGAGGGGAAGTGTCTTTCGTCTGATATCGCATTACGCTGTAGCAGAATAAGAGGGCAAGGCCCCCCCGCTGCCCTTTCGGTCGTCGATGGAGGATACTCTCGCGAAGGACTCGCCTTCATGATATTTCCGACCACAATGATGTCCATGATCATGAGGTCCAGATCGTGGACGTCACTCCCGATGGGAAGACAGCAGCGGCCACACAAAGAGACAGAACCAAAGGATCTTAGATTTGATTTTGGTGAAGCTGCACAGTGCTCTGCTCGTTTTCCGACATCCATCCTTCATCCACAATCCCAGGTCACAAAATTACCTCGTGTACGCGTCTGATCCTTATCGGGTGCGTACGAGGTAACTCTAGGAGAGGTCCTTTGGAATACGCATTTGAAATACTAGCGTAACAACCCGTTATGTTGTCACTCTGACCCCCGGAAGATGATGCTGGGTTCATTTAAATCATATCTACCGTATTCATACCGGACGGAAGACACGCTATAGACAGTTATGGAAATGTTTTTGATATAGAATGCTGTGAAAAAAGGACAGATTAGAAAAGTGTAGGCTGTTATGCTGTCTGTCTCTTCGACGCTGTGATAATCCATGTGCTGTGAAATACCCGTCCAGATTACTTCATTCTCTCGTTCGGAAGAACTTTATTTTTGGTGGCCGTGGTTTTGCATCGTCCATCGGCATCCATCCAGTCTTTCAAGGAATCCAATACATTTAAGTATACCAAGAAGTCTTAACGTCTAAAAAACACTTGCTATTCTCAATCTGGCTAAATATATATTTATATTTAAGGAAGAATATTTGTGATCTGCCAAGAAGCGAAACACCTAAAGAACACTCAATATTTTCTCATCCTGAGCAAAGATATTTTTAAGGAAGATCGTTTTTTATTCATCAAGAGGCCAAACATAAGTTATAGAACTCTAGTTTATTCGCAACACGGCCAAACGTATATTTAAGAAAGACATGTTTGTGATTCTCAACCTATGAAGTGATTTATCAAAGCCAAAAGTATATTTTAAGAGTCAAGATAAATATATATTTCTATTTCAAGTCGTAAGAAAGTCTATGTTGTAAGTTTTGAGAAGCTGCATTTAAGAGAAAGAGAGAGAGATAGAGGGAGGTAAAATAAGATAAGCAAGATATCCTTTTTGTCTTAAATGGACTTGATCACGAAAATTATCAGTTCAGAAATGGCTCCTAAAGAAGATATCATCGTGACAGGTGAGTGATTGATAGGTGTGCTTTTGAAGTTTTCAATTTTGTTCCTCTACATTTCATATATTCTACATAGAATCCTCATTACTATGTACCTAACTTAATTTTATCTTTTTTTTTTTTTTTTTTGTCTCCTTTTGCCAAATTTGCAGAGTATAGAAAATGGAAACAAAGTCTCAGTGTTTATGAATGAGTGTTGGTAAAAAACAACCCATATATGTAATTGAAAAATACATCTAATGGAATAACGTAAATTGATTTTTTTTTTTATAAAATTTATTTCATACTTCAATTTCCTAACTGAAATTACCATCATCGGTTTTCTTTATTATCATTGTTATTATTATTGTTGTAATTATTATTATTATTATTATTATTATTATTATTATTATTATTATTATTATTGGTTACTTAATCAGTAAGACTCAATTTATACCATGAATAATTTTTTCCTCTAGGGTATATTTGACTAGTGAATCAGCACCGCTGCCTAAAAATTGCTTGTCATTTGATTGGCTGCTTGAGCTACGGCCCTCGACCAATCGCGTGCCAGAAGGTATTAAACGAAGGCGATGTATTTGTTAAAATAGATCCTTACCCACGAGGGTTGTTCATTCTTGCCATTTCTATTTCATAATTATTTTCTTAGTAAATGGTTGAGTTGCACTTTCATTCTCTGTTATCCCTGATATCGTATTCATAATCTTTAAAGGTTCAAATATGTATTATGTATATATATTTAATTATTAATAATTTAAAACCCCCTTGGTTATTGTTTTATCCATTTGTGTATAATAAACTTAGGGTAAATATGTCAGTTATGATGATGCAACCAACAAAGACTGGTAATGAATCTCATATCATATGTAGTGTTGCCATAGCAAGCGAAAGTTACTTTAAGGTGCTGAATCGTTTTATGAATATAGAATATAATGTTTTTTCCTATCATTAATTTACTCCATTTGTATTTCTAGGGGTACATGAACTGCTTATTATCTACTCTGTCGTTTATCTAAACGGAATTTAAAAAGAGAATATTTTAGGAGGCCATTTAAGCGTTGCAAAAAATATGAACTATGGCAACTCTATCAGCTGTTCCTCACCTACTTTCTGAGGTAGAGTGCAATGACCTGCTGGCCACCTCCCATTCCCCCAAATCAACGCTCCCCTCGTTCCACAGCCTTGCTTCCCCCATTTCCCCATGCTCATCTCGGCCCTCCCCCCTCCTCTCACAGTATCCCCTCTCCCTCGTTCTCCATGTCCCCCTCCTTAGTAAGCGGAGGTTGATTAGTAATGGGGTAGGGATATACCCAAGTCGACCGAATTGTGACATATTAAGGGAAATGGTTTTGGATCTCCTCGGAATGTTGAAGCAATTTATTTTGTACACTGTCTAAAATAAGTTGCGTATATTAGAAATATATATATATATATATATATATATATATTATATATATATATATATATATATATATTGATTATACTTATTATAATTTGACTCCAAAGGGCATTTCCACAAATGTTCAACTACCACTCGGAAACACTTAGTTAGGAAATGGGTAATTTCGAACTTTTTTTTCATTTGAAAAGTTAAATAGGGAACGTCTTTCTTCCAGAGCACTGGCGTATTGCGTAAAGGAGAATTCACTGGCGTCTTTGTTTCTTCACACTTACTGTAGTTAAGTTTAATCTTCCATTTTCTCATGAACTTTTACCCATTACTCATAGATGTATGTGTATGTAGAGTACGTACTTGTGTGTATATATCTATGCATATGTATAATATATATATATATATATATATATATATATACATATATATATACATACATGTATGTAGGTAGGTGGATACGGTCCGGTTACGTTTTTTCTATTGGAAAAGATTTACTCAATACATCATTTAGAAATGTATTAATGATTATAATTTAAATAAGTCTCAAACAACAAAATTCACCTCTGCTATTGCTAATACATTTCAAATCTATTCATATCGAGTAATGTCTACTATTCTTACTCTTATCAACTCTTGCAAACATTTGCAACAACAATTCTTATTAAATAAATCGTTTATTTCACTTATCATAGAAACTTGGCAATTTTAATTGCATTTCAACATCTTAGAGATAAATAAATGAAAAATAAGTTTCATTTTCATTTATTGACAAAGGCCTTTATTCCCTCAACCCATTTGAGACTCTGGCACTCCTCCTCCTACCCCTCCCCTCCCTCTCCTCCCCTCCTCCTCTCTGTTGTGTTCCCAGCCCTCCCCACCCTCCAGGAGACGGTGCCACTTTCACTCTCCGTACATTGAACCCGAGAGCCTCAGTAGGTCAACGTCGAATGGAGGGGGCCGTAATGCTCATCTCCGTAGTGTTTTAGCAGTCAGCAGCGACCTTATAGTCATTGCTCACAACTACCCCCTCCTCTCTCTCTCTCTCTCTCTCTCTCTCTCTCTCTCTCTCTCTCTCATTTTTGGATCCCCCAACCGCTCTCCCCAAAAAACCCTTGCATCACGATCTATCTATTCTTCACCTTAACCCCCCACCCCACCCCCACCTTCCTTACCCTGACTATCACTATCCTACAGCCCCCCTAGTTTAATCCCCGTAATGATTATCTTAAAAACAACTTACATTTAATGGCGTTTTTCTTGGTAATGAACTTAGAAATCTTTCTTGATTTTATTACTCTTTACACGTTCGGTAACATGCAGTCATATACCATCATCCTCTATATTTGATATGTATATTAGTATGTTTGTATACGCACACATAAGGATATAGTAGGGAGTTTATGTATGTACATACCTTTATATTCATATAGAAATTAAATGGATGCTTATTAAAATTCATATCGATATTGGTATCAATCGTTTTCACTTTTCGTTTCATAGCTTCTTTCAGTCTTTTAATCATAAAGTAATAAGGTAACTAATGAGAAAAAATGGCAAGTTTAACTTTTCATTATTATTTCTGATTTTGCTGTGTTTATTTACTGATAGTTTACCACCCTTCTATCTGTTGTTGTTTTTTATTTAACACAAATCCCTCTTTTATTCCCTTCCCTCAGCTTCAATTTATTCTACATTGAAAATTCCCCTGTGTAGACATTGCACTGGCTCCCGCTGTAG
>NC_090751.1:23545123-23570123 GCF_036898095.1 Palaemon carinicauda | reverse complement strand
ATTTTCGAATTCTGTAAAGATTATCCAAAAATATATATTATTTACCCAAAGATTATCATCTCTGTCATGATATAATTATAGGATATTTAAGGCTGGGTCAGGGGAGACACTGGCACATGCACCAAAGTGCCTTATTGATGTTCTACGTTATTTATAGCCAAATTCGTCTTGCCTGATCTTAAGTCACAATTTGCTGAAATTTCTAGTTTCCACTGAGAGTTTTGCAAAAATGTTTTTGGAAACCTGAAATCTCTTCAGTAGCAAGGTTCAATTACTCTTGTGGAATCATTTAGAGGTGTTTAGTCATCAGTCTTATGAAAACAGATTATTTCAGGATCGTGACGGATTAGAAAAGTCTGTGTAAAGTGTAAACAGTTTTTCTGATATATATATATATATATATATATATACATATATATATATATATATATATATATCATAAAGACAGAGCAAGGAGGATTTGAACATCTAGTCTCCAATTAATCAATTAACTAATCGTTTAGCTCAAGCTCATTAAAGTCAAAGATAGTAATTGTGAACCACAATATCTACTGGATTTATCTGTGTGAGGGAAAAATGTGGAAAAGATCTCTCTCTCTCTCTCTCTCTCTCTCTCTCTCTCTCTCTCTTTTATAATTCCAGAACACCACCTAATGCACTTCCTACTCATCCCTTCCCTTAATATTATGGAGCACCTTATAGGTATCGAGTCTTATTCAAGGTCTAGTTGAAGCTAATAAGATTAGAATACTTTGAACAAATGAGGTGCTGAGGCTACTAACATACTTTAAGTGACCTATTTTGACAGTGTAACTAATTTTACTTTTAGTATTTTGTATGCACGAGGGAACAAATTCTCTCTCTCTCTCTCTCTCTCTCTCTCTCTCTCTCTCTCCAGGAAGCTTCTCAAAATGTAACACAATCTCCAATACCTGAACGCATTCTGTTCCTGTTTTTCATTTCAATAAACTAATGCCAATTGACCTCATGTGCAGGCGTTTAGAGTGAGAGAGAGAGAGAGAGAGAGAGAGAGAGAGAGAGATCCTTATTCACGAGACCACGGGAGGCTTTCACCACGTGGGTCGCTAACTTGCTTTCCGAGACATGTGACTTGAAGGATGAGGGGAGATGAAGAGGTGGCAAAGAGAGGAGAGTGAGTGGGGGTATGAGAGAGAGAGAGAGAGAGAGAGAGAGAGAGAGATTCTTAGATTCAAGGCCACGCGCATGTCAAGAAGAGGCCTGTGTTAGGGGTGGTAGGCGGGAGTAGGTGGGAGATGGTGGGATTGAGGGGAATCTTTTTAGGCCGAAAGCAACAAGGAAGGATTAAGTGAGAGAAAGGAAAAAAAAGAGAAAGAGAGATAACCCCGTCAGGCGTGAGACCGAGGGGAACTGCTGCCATTCAGCATCTGTTCTGGACATACTGAGGTTTGCCCGGGAATCACGGAGCAGTTCTACTCCCTGTAATTGTTCTGTGACGAGGTTAAACGCCAAGGAAGGGTTAACATCTGTTGATACCTTAAAGTGAACAATTAGAGTGTACTTGATATTCCTTACGTGATAGAAACTTAATAGATTTTTATAAGCGAATGCAGGAGCATCATGCAATGTTTGAAAGACTGACAACCTGTTTGAGACGGTCGAAAGTTCCCGGGAAGTCATAGATATAATTTTTGATAGGACGATCTCTTCTCTGTGCAACGCGATCAGCCTGTTGGATATTACCTCGTTCACATGGACGCTAAGACAATGGAATTCTTAGGTAAATAAGATGTGTTTATTTGTTATATTTCATTTCTGTTGTTTTATATGTTGATCTGAGCACGGAATATGAGAGTCCCTTTTCATTTCTTTGGATGTTATCGATCCAATTATTGATCCAATTATTGATCCAGATTTGCATGCATTATAGAACATAATTATTTCAATTTATTTGGTACCTTGCTCAAATCAACAAAATTCACTATTGGTTTAAAGTAAATGTTAATGTCACAGTAGTTATTTTGATAATTAATTTTATAGTAAATCAGCTTGCATGACATTAGTTAAAGAGTTACGCGTATATTTGTCTATACATGCACATATGCGTATATCTGTTTATAGATGCAAACATAAACGCAAGTATCCACATATATATCTGTACTTTTACTAATTGTGACATTTAAAAAGGCCCATTGGTGTGCTGAGTAAATATAAGATCTTATAGGTATAATTTGATCCATGTTAGAAGTTAATGTAACGCAGCGTTGAAGTGAAATTAGCCAATAGGTTGCTAAGATACGTGAGGGAATATTTAATATAATTGATTTAGGAAGAAATATAAGTTAAATATCTTCCAGGTTATGGGTTTTAGATGTCAGATTTTCTTCATTACTCATAGGATTCAGGATAATATTGATGTGAATCTTTAATCTTGAATAAGGATTATGTAATTGTCTATCTCTAAGTTCTATAGAAATCAAAATGGTGAAAAATCAAAGTTGACAGCAATCTTTTAATTAAAAAAAAAATAATTCTAATTTCCACAGCTTTTTCAGCTGGAAGAGATTGACTATTGGTGTTTCTGGTAAGCACTGGCATCTAATATGTTTCTTTAATCTGTAGGCTTCTTACGAAAGAGAATTGTAGCTTTGAAATTATTATCTTTATTTTGTTTCTCTTAAATATTTCCCTACCTTCGTTGCTTTCATTTTACCTAATTGTGTGCTCCTTAACGAAGGCAAGGTTAGGGGATTGTGTTATTAGTCTTAACAGCTTTTGTGTTGAGACAAAAAAGTTCTGGAATCCAGGATTAGGCCTTTGTCTGGTTATCTCTTTGGTGGCTTCACATTCCTTAAATGAGAATCTGAGAAGTCTCAAGGTGACGAAGGATATCAGGGTCATTGACTTGAAAATTTACAGACCTTGACTTTATCCGAGTCATAATTTTTATATTAGGTTTAGGTTTGTTTCCTGTGTTATATTTTAATCAGAAGTACTTGGACTATTTTGTTAATATAATTATGAAGATTTCTTTGTGGCAATAAAATATAAATTTTCACTGGGCTATAAAAATGATTCGTTAAAATTTCTACTTATTCAAATTTTGCTTCTACACGTTTGAACACGTATTAAGTAAAAAAGCGTCAACACTTCATTAAATCAAGAAGAGATTTGTCGTTTTGTGAGATTGAATAAAATAATAATAGAAATGTCTTATCAGTTTGCTGTTATTTCCATATGACTGATAAGTCACATAGCCACATCTGACACTTCTATTAAGAACCACAGAAAGGTGATTGCAATGCTTTCACATTCGTCATCATCATCTCCAACGCCTATTGACGCAAAGGGCTTCGGTAAAATTTTTCCAGTCGTTTCTATCTTGAGCTTTTAATTGAATACTTCTCCATTCATCATCTCCTACTTTGTGCTTCATATTCCTCAGCCATGTAGGCCTGGGTCTTCCAACTCTTCTAATGCATTTTGAAGCCCAACTGAGCGTTTGGTGAACTAATCTCTCTTGGGGAGTGCGAAGAGCATGCCCAAACCATCTCCATCTACCCCTCATCATGATCTCATCAACATATGTTACTCGAGTAATCTCTCTTATAGTTTCATTTCTAATCCTGTCCAATGGCTTTCACATTAGCTATATATATTAAAAAATATCTTGCTATGCCTGTCAGTCTTTTATTGTCGCAACATACAATGGCAGTCTTACATTGAATAACGTTGTTTCGTCAAGTATTCTTGAGAAAACTAGGAAAGACTATAAATATCCCTATTCTGAGTCTGAAACGTAAAAAAAAGGTGGGGTAGGCCTCTGCTTCAACAAAGAAATGCGTAATTTGAGAGAGAGAGAGAGAGAGAGAGAGAGAGAGAGAGAGAGAGTGTGTTCCTGTTCGGGCTGTCATTAATCATCCTTTTCACAAAACTGGTATGTCTAGGGTTAATTTTTTTCCTCTCTCTCTCTCTCTCTCTCTCTCTCTCTCTCTCTCTTATTATGAATAAAATAGCAGTAGAATTATGTAAAATAGGATTTAGCAGTATCTCATCTACATATATTTTGATCTCATTTTGAGAATAAGTATGATGAGAGAGAGAGAGAGAGAGAGAGAGAGAGAGAGAGTTGTATCACTATTTAGCTAAAAGTTTTTTTTAAACAAATCTACATTGGAACATTTGATGTACATAAGTATAAATAGTAGCTGGCGTATGAGAGAGAGAGAGAGAGAGAGAGAGAGAGAGAGAGAGCAAGCAGATTTTTAAAGGGTCACGTTTATTGATGATTACAACCGAACCACGTGATACAAACCTCTAACAGACTCGCGATGACGTCACGATCTCTCTCTCTCTCTCTCTCTCTCTCTCTCTCTCTCTCTCTCTCTTTTCTGGCGTTGGCCTCAGGGGCAGTATTTTCCAAAATCGTTCAACCTCTTACGTCAAAGCCTTTCCACAGCTTTCCTCTTCATTTCCTGATTCATGCAATGGATTGTTCGAGAGGTGAGGGGGGGGGGGTGAAGACGGGGGATGGGTGGGGGGGTTTAAAGAGTAAGAGGAGAGGAGGGGGCTCTCTTTATTGGATCGGATGTTGACTCCAAACTGTTGCATCTGTTGTCAAAGGAATGCCGAACGATTTTATTTTCCTTCTTTCTAAATCCCTCCTTATTATTTCTCCCCCTCCCAAGTCCCCCTCTCATCCCCCCCCCCGTCAAAGAAAAAGGAAAAAAAGTGGTTGACGTTATTGGCATCTGCAACACATGGATTGTTGCCATCTGCAACACATGGATTGTTGCCACTTTCAATTGTCTTTTAAAAGGCTTTTGAATGTCATGCTGTTTATGCATGTGAGGTCAAGGTGAATATGGACGATATTTTATTTTTATTGCTTTTTTTATATATATTACATTACCCTACCTCCTGTTCAGTAGTTTACGCATCTAACCAATGCACAGGTTGCAAAATGTTCCCCAAATCAATAGGGGGAAAAAAAATTGTATTACAGGGCCAAGTAACCGCCCCCACCCTTTTTTTTTTCCTTTTTTCCTTCCATGTTGCTCTTGTTGCTTTGGTGCCTGTTGCTATTAATGAAATGTCGCAGTGGTCAAGGGCAAAGACATTGTTAGAGAATTTTGACTAAGGAACCTGTTGTTGCCTCTGTGCGTGCTCTCTCTCTCTCTCTCTCTCTCTCTCTCTCTCTCTCTCTTTGGAGTGACAGCATATTTTAACCTGTGTTTCAAGGAAGAGAAAAACTGGATCGCTTTGATGCTTTCATCCTTTCAGGACGCGTATTTCACGAAACGCCAAGTCACGTGAACATATCTGTCAGTTGTTTACTTCTCAGAGGGAAGTGGTCGATAGATAAACGCTCATTTTTACCTGTCAAAAGAAATAACACAAATTCTTATCTGTTTTTAACGTTGTGCTACCCTGGATTACTTCCTACTTTCCAGTATTATAGAATAATTTTAAGTCGTTGGTTAGAAATGTCTGTGTATTTAAATATTTTATTCACAAGAGGAGGATTCACATGAATTTTCATCGTCTTTTCATGATTTGACAATGAGAAAATCAACGTCTTCAATAACCAACTGAAAAGGCTCTTTTCATTATATGATACCTTATTTACAGTTGCCTCAATTTGTGTTGAAAATCTCTCTCTCTCTCTCTCTCTCTCTCTCTCTCTCTCACGAATCATCGACACTTCTAAAGCTTCTAAAACTATGGCATCTTCTCTCTCCAGCATCTCCACGTTAGGTGGCTGTTGGCTAAAGTATGAAGTCACGTGCTGCTTGTTGTGGATACCCGGGAACAAGGTTTTCCGAGATCCTATAAGTGTTAGCCTTGAAATACACAATTACGATCGATACTGAATATGAGAGAGAGAGAGAGAGAGAGAGAGAGAGAGAGAGAGAGAACCTTTCTCTTTCGTTGGGTGGATCGCGCGTGCTCTTCCAGCTCACGTGCTTCTGGAGAGGGAAAAGTGCATAATAGAAAACGGTAAAGAGAAAACGGGATTATTTGAGGGTAACTCGAATGTACATGAAATACCCTTTTTTACATCGTGTTCTCATATTTCTTCTGAAATAATGGGATATCTATCTATCTATCCATATATATATATATATATATATATATGTACACACGCACTCAAAATAGTTTCTTAATAGAGTTATGTTGATAATTTAACAAAACTGCTAGCATTTCCTTGTTGACGACAATATTTGTCCGACAAAAAAAAAAAAAAAAAAAAAAAGTTTTTTTTTTGTGCAGAAGTGGGCAATATCATTTAAAAGATTAACATTCTGCGTTATCTGGTCTAATACAAAGATTGTTCATAATAAATCATCATTTAAAATTATTGTTGAAGACAGGGGTAATTTATGTCAATGAGTTGTGAACGCCATTTGCTTGATTGTTAACACGTTTACAAGGCATGTCACCATTTCGTCGTCGTCGTTTATATATATATATATATATATATTTATATATATATATAAATATATATATATATATATATGTGTGTGTGTGTGTGTATATATATATATATATATAGAGAGAGAGAGAGAGAGAGAGAGAGAGAGAGAAAGAGATAAATATAGATATAGATATATATATAAATAAATATATATATATATATATATATATACATACATGTGTGTATTTACCTCGAATGAAAATATGTGAACTATCTCCATGTAATAGAACTCGCTTGCTTCTGGCTCAACATTGAAACGGGTACCGGTTAAATCACCTTGACCCTGGGCTGCACGGATGCATACGTACCGAGCCAGCCATCCAGCCAGTCAGTCAGTCCAACGAGGCAGTCATACTGTTGTGCAATGAAGAACGTCTTTGCTTTACTCGGCAACCCACACATTTTTTGTATGATTGGGCTCTTAGATATCGCTTGATAAAAATCGTAATTTTTTTCATGCGTGTTTAAATCTCTCGATAGAATTAATTTTCAAGGTCATTGATTAAATAATGCGGTTTTGTTTGGCATTGCTAATGAGGTTTGATTTTCTTTTGTTTGAATCCGGTGAAAGTTTTTCATTATTGTTCTTTTAAATTTTTTTTTAAAGGCTGATTATTCGATTCTTATTCACTTTCCTATTGTCTTTTCTGCATATTTCCAAAATACATTTTTATTATTTATTTCTCATTGTCATTCTTACGTATTACCAATATTTATTTCTTTCTGTTTCCATTTTTTAATTTTATATATTTTCTACGTTTAACCTTCCCCTGGCGTAAGAAGTAAGCTCCCTTAACCTTGGCCTTGAGTTCTCCTCGATCCATTATAAGCTGCAGTTTGTATGTGTTCGGCATCACGTGCTTCTGTGTGTGTGTGTGATGACAATTTTCCCTCCAAATTCTGAAAGTTTTTCATGATTAAGCAAGTAGTTCGTCATGTCTCGTTTGAAGTAAATTTATCTGTTATAAGTGCTTTATGGACTCTTGTATTTCAATAGGGTCTTTTTTATGTCAGATTTTCATAAATTCAAATCGTAGTTATTAAGGGACCTGGTGAAAAAAAAAAGAATATATATATATATATATATATATATGTGTGTGTGTGTGTACACACACACACACACACACATATATATATATATATAACTTCGTCGACTAACTGATAACGAAAATCCCCTGTTTAATGTACTGATATAAAATTGGTCCCCACGTCATAAGTAATGATATAATCATCATATTGACTTATACTTTGTCATTTTATTCACCTTTTTCATTTCCTTCATGTAAATATATTTTCACGAAAGAAAACATCCACGTTCAGTTAATTTCCTAAGACACGGATACCAAGATTCTGTCGCTGAATCATAGCACATGACCGGAAATTACTTATATTTACGCAAGTAGTCCTTCCATGCAGCTTTGTGCTGATGCCGATATTACAAAGGTTCGGTTTACATCATGACCTGGAGACCCGTCTATAACTTGCCTTCAAGCCTCCCCCAACCTCCCCCCCCCCCTCTTCCCCTACTTATTCAAGTCAACTTTGGGTGATGAGAGAGAGAGAGAGAGAGAGAGAGAGAGAGAGAGAGAGAGATGATGTTTAATGCATGTCAAATGCAATCCGGTCCGTGTTGGTTGGGCCTCTGTTCCACAATTTCGAGGCCTTTCTATTGTCCAAACGAATTGACCAAGAAATTTCCCTTTTAATCACGTATATGCAGTATCGTTATACAATGGTGTTTATGCAATCGGTTGGTTTATATTCATGGCCGACACAAGTCCTCCGTGGACCATTTTGAGTTGGAATAGCGAGTTCAAGTCAGCCCGCACGCATCCGAACGTCGGTTTGGTTCACTGACCCGGAGTCGTAGTTTGGGAGGCCACCAACAGATGGCAGCTTTGCGTGGAAGTGGCCCAGAAGCATTCGAGAAAATACTTTCTCGCTTTATGAGCGCTGAATTATTCTATTCATGCGGTTAAGGTTGGTTAGTATTTTTTAAAGTTTGTAAGTACTTTATATTTCATTTACCAGCAAGTAAGTAAGAAATGCCAAATTACAAAGATAAGAGGAAATTTGTAATTCGGTTACCCCTAACTTTGAGCTGAACAATTTTGAACTATTTCTACCAATAAGCTTGAAAATTTTCATTTATGCAGGTACAAAGTGACAAACTGTATATACCTCTCACATTTTATAAAGCCTCTGATCTTGTCCAAGTCGAACCCCATTATATTTTCCTTATGAAGAAGATAAAATTCTTGGCGACATAAATTGAGTTTGCAATATTTGTGTAGGAACGTTTTATCACGCTGAGGTAACTTGACAAACTTAAAGAAACATAACCAAGTTCCCAGGGGTACTCCTTCCCTAACTGGTCGTTACTTCAGTAAGTTATGTAACACGGGAAACAAGAATCCTGGATTTCTTCCTATTTGTATAGATTTGAAATCAAACTTTTGAGGTCGTCACACAAAAGGTGACATTGGTCGAAATTTGATTTCCTTTGGAGGAAAGCTGAGCGATGGTAAAAACTGAAGCTTGAAAATGAATTTGAAATTGGAGACGACCTCGAGGGCGTTCCTTAACCTTGGCGCGCTTGTTGAAGGAGTGGGAGGAGGGGGAGGAGGCGAAGAAGGATAGGAAGACGACGTCGAAAAAGAGGAGTAGGTTGAGGAAGAGGGCGATGAACGACTAAATTGGGAGAAGAGGAGGGAAAGGTGATAGGTTATACGGATAACAAAAAAAGTTTGTTAGAAAGATATACTAAAAATTCAAATGATTAAATTTGCAGGTTAAAAATAGGTAAGGACAACATAGAAGGTAATTCAAATAAATTAGTGTTTAGACTGAAAGAGGAAAACTATGAAGTAATAGGTACCGGGGAATACCAAGACTAGGTGCTGGTATGGTCAGACTCGGAAGGGTGTAGTTATGGGCCATTCCAGATGTGCTGGAAAGGATAGGTAATCTGGCTAACTGGTTTCCTGTACCATCTCCTTTTTTTTTTTTTTTCCAAAGGTCGTTGTCCTTCCCTCCGCATTTCTTGAAACGTGTGTCCTTACAGGATACATTTGCATACTGCATTGTACAGATCATAGACACACGCACTAACATTTTATATAGAATATTCGCCAACCGTAAACTCTTATGTTCGATATATTTCAGGCGATCTCCATGCTATTCTTAAATCGTCTTGCCCTTGAATACATCATGCTATAAGCAGCAAGATATATCGTTGTACAGTAAGCATATAATTCCCCCAAGAAATCACCTCTCCGGTCAATCTCAGTATGGAGATGACGCATCTCTCTTACCTAGCTTATTGACCTTCATCTTACGGCTGGATTTTTGTTGCTTGTTGCAGCTGAAGCAGATGCCTCTCTCTCTCTCTCTCTCTCTCTCTCTCTCTCTGTGTGTGCTGCAATCACAGCTGAATCAAGACAACCTCCGAGTTAGCAATAATGGTGATTGGCCAGCAGTAGACATTGACACTCTTCCCCTCCGCACACGAAGATAGCATGACCTGAACATGAGACTAACTCCCTCCCTCCCTATTGCAGCAGAGCTTGCATAATCTGGTCGGATTGTTCCTGACCTCATCACCATCATCTGCTGTTTTTCTCAGCCTTTGCTCTCGCCTCTTTCGAACTCCTTCAGCCTCCCTTACTCCCCTTTTACCTACACTCCTTCCCCTCCCTCACTCCTCATTCACAGAGGGTAGATGACCCTCTTGGCCCAGAGGGGTTGCATTTTTCCCGGGTCATCCCGAGACGTGGACCCTCAAAGTCCCCTTGTCTCGCAAAGCTTCAAGGGCAACCGTGGGCTTTTCCTGCGAATGCTTGCGTGGAAACCTTTAGGGCCTATGCTGAAACCAGTACGGGTGATTAAAGTTGTTGCTTTTGTTGTAAGTCGCAACAAACTTTATTGAAGTTATTTCAGGGTAACGAACTTTATTAAAATTATTCCAGTGACGTTTAACCTTCTACGTTGTTCTCGTTAGTTCGCGACGTACATTTATTAGCTAGCAAATCGGTCGTTGAACTATACACGGCATTACTCACCTTTGTTTTCCCTAACAAGGTGTAAAGCTGTGACAGAACACGAAAGTCTTCCGAGAATTGTGTGTGTATTCACCCTTCCTCGACACATTCAACCTCTCTCTCTCTCTCTCTCTCTCTCTCTCTCTCTCCGATGTGTCAGTATGTAAATTAAAGAAAGAAAATGCTTGCAGCAGTTCTGCGAATTTCTTCTCACTCTGTTGATATCAAACGAAGCTTTTCCCCGAAACTGGAGTGTCCTTTATATTGCGTTTAATTCGTAATCTCTAATCTCACAGTCGTGCGTCATCTTTGTTTATGCCAATGACACGCGATGGCTGGAACTTTGTAATTCACATTCTGCTTAATTTTCCTCTTTCTTTTATATTACATGCGTATGGTACATGCAAGTCTCTCTCTCTCTCTCTCTCTCTCTCTCTCTCTCTCTCATACATACACACACACCTGTGCGTTCTCTAGTTCAGTTTCCCCTATAATACATCGTGTTTCTTTTTGTAAGAATTCGAGCGAGGGGAAGCGACGTATTTATTATATAACAGATCCACCCACACAACTCCCCTCACTTTCCCCTTCTAGCGTCGTGTAGCTTCCGTGCCAGACGATTCCTCTCTTTTAAATCATATTGAGGAAATGAATTTGTTTAAAAAAGGTCCCACTCCTTGAGGTCATGACCTCTGCATGCTATCAACCACGAGCGCCTGAAATTGCGTGACGGGGAACGCAAACTAGAGAGGGGGGTGAAGTGCGTACATGTGCGTATGTATGTGCGTGTGTGAAGAGTGTGCACATTCGGTTTACTGCAGTAGCAGCAAGACATTTTAGTTTGCATTTTACTGCCAATTTGGAACCCAGTCTTCGTCTATTTTTTTTTTAACCCGGGCTGGCTCCTACTGAAACACTTGTTACTATACAATCTAGAATACACGATTTAGTGTAGGTATTGTTATATATAACGTATACGTTTCTTTCATCAAGACGAGGTTTTACATTTTTAGTCATGTGGTATTTCCTAAATTTTTTTCTGTTGATTCATTTATTGATTTGTTATAAAAATATATTGAATGTAATATACAGTAGATAAATACAGTAATATTTTTACACATACCATGTAAACTGTATGTAAGTCTATATTTACGATACCGTTAATATAAGCGTATGTGTAAATGATTAATTTTAAAAGAGTGTTTAGCATAATGTTGATAGGTGTCTTATTACAAAACGTATCATTACACGAATCTTTCAAATTAAGGAAAATCAACATTTCGTCGATCGTTAGAATTCTTATGTGAAAACTTTCGGTGTTGGAATTATATTAGTAGTACTCAAAGCAGTATAATTGGATGTTAAGCACAAGAACACGAGAATAGTTACATATAAACCAGGGTTTATGTAATAACAGTGCCAAGGCTATTTTTATTATTCTAACAACAGCTAACTTCAAATATTGGTATAAGCGTCTTTTTTTTTGGATGGCAGCTGCGGGCAACGATTTCATGCATCCTCTCTTAGAAGTGAATGTTGGACGTCATGGTGCGAGTCTCAGTGTCACCTTTGCTGCAAATAAGCTTAGGTTTGTATAGAAATATGGGGGTTGGGGGGGTAGGGGGGGAATGTTAGTAGGGAGCCTAAGGCTACCACGATCAATGGTAACCAAGGGCCGAGTGTAAGCCTAGAGTTTTAGGCCTATGAATTCCCCTCTCACTCTCTCACTCTTGTGCGCGCGAGCGAGAGCTCCTCTCTCTCCTAACACTCACTCCCCTTATTTCAAGCCACTAGAAGAGCTTACGTTTCCTCTTTAGCTCTTCATTGTCTTTTTTTTTTCATTCTTTGCCTCCCCCTTTCTCAACTTTCTTTCTTTTTCCCCTCCATACGCTCCCCTCTTTGTATGTCTTCTGTAATACCTGGACATGGCAGCAATTCCATAACATTTCCTTCCCGTGTAAGGTGGCTTTTCCTTTTCTTGCTGGCCCTCCTAGAATTAAGATACTTATCTTGCAAATCAATATCCAAAGAATTCCTACAACTGATAGACTTTTGCTCTAGTCATTATTATTATTAGCATTAGTATTATTACTTCCTAAACTACAAGTTAGAAAAGCAGGATTATATAATTCCAAGAGCTCCAACGAGGAAAATAGCCCAGTGAGGAAAGGAAATAAGAAATATTTAAATATTTTAACGGCAAAATTGAAATAAATATTCTAATTTATTTCCTTTATCTTCTATAGATTACTTTTCCTTCATTTAGTTTAGTTTATTTTTTCTAGTTTCTTCTGTTTGAAATTTTATATAGTTTTTCATATAAAAATTGTATATGATTTATCGTTAACATGCTTTAATATTTTATAGATGGTACATGTGTTCATATTAAGATACCTGTTGTCTATCATCAAAAAATTTATTTTATACAGTATTTTCTGTTTTACAAATATAGATATTGAATTACATATGCTTTTATTCTGTTAGTTATTTTTATTACAATGTGCATGTATAGATAAAATGTTCATATGCAGAATAATTCACAAAGATTTTACCAAGGTTTGATGATACTTCCATTTTATGCATTTACTTGGTAATTTTGATACCATTGAAAAGTACAGCAATAACTATAGTTAGGTGTATATATATATATATATATGTGTGTGTGTGTGTGTGTGTCTGTGTGTGTGTGTATTCTTTAACCCACGGAAGAGGAAGTAATAATATATCTATCCGATCGAAACACATGAAATTTGAATTCAAGAATATATCAGGTGTATTCTCTTTTTAATTCTCCTCTCTATTTATTACATTGATAATTTTCACAGAATTTAGAATAAAATTAAAGATCGAAATGTGACTATTAATTCATATAATTGTGCCTTGCGTATCTCAGACTTCGTAACATGATAACGTGTCTCTATTTGTGGATGTTTTAGGAAGAGGGATATTACATTAGAATATAAGAACAAAAAGAAGAAAAGTAGTAGAAAAGATCACTGTTTGCTACAGCAATGACGAAAAATCTCTATAGAATTTGGTAAGGAGCTTTCTTTGATGTTCTTATCGGCTGGTGTACATTTTACACACATATTTAAGTTTGTCTGCGTATGGTGTTCAGAAGTTCAAACGTGCAGCGACTGTTTTTTTGTTGAACAGGCTGACATAAGTCTCTCCATAATTCATATATGACATCTATTTTAATTTTGTTACTGATTGTGAGATATTTTACATTTTTTATTCATTACTTCTCATAATTTATTTATTTCCCGATTTTCTATCCGGACTGGGTTATTTTTTTCTTGTTGGAGCTACAACTAGGGTTGCAGCTTAGCTAGTAATAGAAATAATAATCCATTAGAAATTAATATATAGTAAAATAAACCAAGTATTACACCTTCACCACTGAAATATACAATTTTCCATTTCACTATGATAAGTGATACTGGAGACTGAGCCTCGGCGTAGGCCTATTGAAAGGTCACAAGTGTGTATTGCGGAAGTTTCTTAACATTTTAAGACAACAAATCCCTCATTTCCATAATTCCACACTTACCATATTTATTTATTCTTCTAAAAAGGTAATTCGAACTGGTTGAAGTTCACCTGGCTTCTTTTCTTCCCTGGTAGGCCCTGTAGTAGCAATAGGGGCGCAACTGCCTGGCTCTATGGGGGTCGCGAGGTACATCCATAGGCTAGACATAGCTGACTCACTGCTCATCGACCCAAGTAGAGAGAGAGAGAGAGAGAATGAAAAGGTTGTGGGTTGATCTTTATAATAATCTACTTGTAACATCTACAGTAGTTTGCCATTTAGTTTTATAGTTTATTCATTGGCTTAGTTACTTGATGTGAATGGTATAGATAATGGAATAATGAAAGTCACTGGTTTTCTTTCTTTTTTGGAGAGAGAGAGAGAGAGAGAGAGAGAGAGAGAGAGAGAGAGAGAGAGAAAGGGGGGGGGGGGATTTTCATTGCCACCGAGCCTGTAGGTCACAAGGTACTAACCAGCAGGCTACTAGGTTAGGGGGGGACATGCGTTCACTACTTCTGGTGCTATTTTCTTGAGCTCGAGGGAAAAAAAAAAGGGATGATGCGGGAGAGGAAGGCCTAAAGTATTTCTCAACGAGAAAGGGTTTTCGTGGCATGTGTATGGCACTAACAGATCAGACTTGGCAGAGAGAGAGAGAGAGAAAGAGAGAGAGAGAGAGAGATTAGCTTCTCTTCTCATCAACTTCGTACCACATGAACCTGAAGTGCCACGGCTTCTGCTACACACTCATATACACACTCACGCGCGCGCGCGCACACACACACATATCAAATGGTGCTGGGATAGGCCTAACTCCATTCCAACACGAGACTCCGTGCTATTGATTTTTCTTTAGCTTATTTTCTTCTCCTTCCTTGGTGTATGTGTTCCTTGACAGCTTGCCACGCGTAGCTCACATTCAAGGGGAAGTGAAGTAGAGAGATGTGAATAAATTTGTATTGAAAGACTAAACTTATTTCCGCATCTTTCCTATCTCGCCTTCGAGGAAGAAGAGTTTCCAAGTTGTATTTTGGGGGAGCGGCGTTAGTCTTTCAGAAGGTCAATTCATATTGATTGAGACATATAAACTATGATGTCAGTTATCAGTAAAAAAAAAAAATGGTGGTAGTTATTCCATATCTTCTGTTTTATTCACTTCCTAATGTCCCTGACAAAAAACTGATGATAAATGGAATTATTAGCTTGTATTTATGTGGCCTTTTTTTCATGTAGCTGCATAACGTTTCTCAAAAGAAAAAGGTTAAAGATGATATCCTTTAAAGAATTCATGGACTATAGTCACAATAATAGGATACTTTGTATTGAAAAGCTAATGGTCGTCATTTGTAAAAAGACGAGGCAATATTACATATAATTAGAGTAAATTCATAACAAACGTTAGGTTTTCTTCTCTGTTTGCGAGTCGTATCTGATGCGCCAGTGCACAAGAAAGTATTCATGTATTTAGGAAGGATCGTTATGATAATTGACACAAACATATTTTCATTTGCCATAATATTGTCTTGAATGAAGTATTCGCTACTTTGCTTTAATTCTAAAATTTATGAAAAGGACGGGGATATGGGTAGTGTTTATATTTTAACCGTGTTTGACTATTTCCCTTAGTTTTGGGTGGAATTATTGCTACCTACTCTCAATACACAAAAGAGAAAAATGCGGTTGAGGGACTTCAGAATCGACGAAATAACCTTTTGATAATAATAAATAAAAGAACCAGGGAAAACAGAAGGTGTTAGCGAGTTCCAGTGCTGGTACAGAGAATATTGTCAAGTAATTACTGATGTTGCGGGAGGCCCTAGACGCCTTAGAAATAGGGACAATGACTCGTACTAGCCGGCTCTCTTCGGTAATTATTCATGTGATTCAAAAGACACCTGCAAACTATGTTTGGTATGGGGGGGGGGATTGTCTCTAACCTTACGACCCGGATGTAGTTAATAGATCATCGGATATCTGTTGTTTTCCTACATTCATCCATTCTTATCCTTCTTGTTTCTGCTTCTACGTATGGAAAGAAAAGGGGAGGAATATGATAATGACTCGACTGTTTTTGTAGGAGAAGTAAACTTCCTGAAAGTCATCAACCAGCAGGAGGACATTAACCTAACCTTTGTATAACCGCTTACTAAAAGCCGTGACAGGTTACAAGCAAGACATTATAGGTATAAGAGAAAAGTTGGAGAATTTTTACGCCTAATCTGTAATAGCTCTAACGATTTCCATAGGCTTATTTCGTTAGTTACCTTTGGAAGCTTCTTAGATTGTTATGTTATTAAGACTTCGATATATATATATATATATATATCTATATATATATATATATATATATAATGTGTGTGTGTATACAAACATGTGCGTGTATGTGTTTCGTTGTTTCCAATTTGCTATAAATGTGTAGTAGAAGGAGAAATAGCGGGTTTTATCACATAATTGTTCTGTCTATTTCTGTGCAGAGCGTGGTATTATAGTGATTAAACAAAGGCTGGAGAACACCTGCTGTTTCTTCCAACGTAAGAACACATGTATGACGGGGGTTACTGTCCTCTCCTGCACAGTTATGGATGCCGATCTTAGTACCTGGAATATGGATGGCATGGGGCAATACCACCACCGACTGGAAACAACCAGGGGCTGGAAACCGCTTCGACCATTCCAGGAACGCACTCCAGTCCTACGTGGAATTCTCTCTCTCTCTCTCTCTCTCTCTCTCTCTCTCTGTTAAACTTCAAATGAAAAAGCACGTGGTTCATGTCAGGTCTTCCTGTGTCACTACTTATGCAGAAGGAAATAGAGCAGTATGGAAAAAAAAAGTCTTGTTGGGTTACTATTTCAACGGCTCCATGAATTATCTTGCATCTCTTGCAATATCTTGCTCCAGAGGTTAATCGCTTTGATTCTTGGACAGAGGCTAATGCAGTTTCTTTGAAAAAAGTATACGTTTGAAGGTTTGGGAATTTCATAGAATTCTCTCTCTCTCTCTCTCTCTCTCTTTCTCTCTCTCTCTCTCTCTCTCTCTCTCTCTGTAGTGTATTGTCACAATTACCTTATTGTATTGGAACAGCAGCTGAAACGTAACTGGGATAGTGTATGAAATTTTCCCCAAGATTAAATCTCCACCACAAAGACTCCCTGGGAGATATCTGTGCTTCATACCCAACATAAAAACCCGCTTGGTCTCCTTCCCAAAAAAAAAAATTCGCTGGGGGTATTTTCGCAATCCCGAGGGCTCCGCAAAGGGCATTGTTGTGAAGGACATTACGCAACGCCCTTATCCATGGCTACAGCTTTCCCTGGAGGAGAAGCAAGGGCCGGATAAAGAAAGGTTTCGCGCTAAAGAGGAGAAAAGATGATTTTTTTTTCTTTTCTACATTTTATGGGAGAAGGAATTGTTGGAGGGTTAGAGGGGGAGGAGGTAGTTATGGGCGTGAAAGGTGACCGCAAGGCACAGTAAACCGTTGAGTGGCCTTCTAGCTGTAATAATAAAATCTTTCGTCGGCGACTGGGCAGGTTATAAACACTGTTTCTTTGGGTGACATATAACATTATCATATTTGTGTTTCTCTCTCTCTCTCTCTCTCTCTCTCTCTCTCTCTCTCTCGCTCGCTCTCTGTCCTTGAAACTTCCACGGAAAGGACAGTCCGCTCCTCGTCATCTGTGGGGCGTTTATTGCTATTTCGTCCTTGAAATTTGGTATCTGCCGAAAAAAAGGAGAGAGAAAATTTTGTTAGTATTACATAAAATTCACCCAATATAGACGCTAATCTTATTATAGCTATGTTCTTTCAGTTATTATAAATTCAGTAATAGTGACAATTATTAAGTGGCGTTACTAGTTTATATAAAATAGCGTCGCAATAATGATGGTTATTGACCCGCAATCCTCTTGTGAATTATCGCTTGTAAATGCTGCTTGTGGAAGGTCGTCGATATCGTTCACCGCAGATAAGATAAGATTAAAAGAAGGAAAAGTAAAATAAAAAATAGAAATGCTGTAATGAACAAACCGTTGGCGATAGGGATTATAGAGGCAATGTAAATTCGGGCAACGAGGAATAAAAGCCAACAAGATCATGCAGCACTTACGAAACCTCTGCAATTTCTCCTTGGAGACAGCGCTATTAAAACTGTAAATAGCTGAACCCAACAACTAACAACAACAAGAGTAGCAATCACAGCAAGAACAACTTCATCCATATCGCTAATAATGTAAGATGTGTAATGAATTAACATCAAGTAATGATGTATTTTATAATTACTTCTAGGGGTATGATGACGAGGAGATAGCGCGCGCGAATTATTATTATTATTATTATTATTATTATTATTATTATTATTATTATTATTATTTTTAATAATACTTGTTAATATACAACCCTAGTTTGGAAAAGCAGGATGCTATAAACCAGGGGCTCCAACAGGGAAAATAAATCAGTGAGGAAAGGAAACAAGGAAAAATAAAACATTTTAAGAAAAAATAACATTGAAATAAAAATTTCTTATATAGACAATAAAAGCAACAAAATAAGAGGAAGAGAAATAAGATAGAATAGTGTGACCGGATCTACCCTCAAGCAAGAGAACATGACTTGTCTGGGTAAATGAAAGAGAGGCTAAATTTAGAAGGAGAAATCACGAAGGGTATGGCTTTAGGCTTGCTCATCTTCCCCTCGTCTCCCCTCCCGTAGTTCCCCTCCCGACAATGCGCACGAATCGCAAGCTGACTCAAGTTGAGGACAATCAGAAATGCGACCTTGGGTGCCACCTGGCTCTCTCGGTTGCAGGGTTAAGGGGCCAGTGAGGTGGCACCCACAGGTGGCACCCACAGGTGGCACCCTTCAGATGGCTCAAGCTCAAGGTCTTTCAAGAAAATAGCTGGCATTCGCAATGAATGGAGCAAGCAAAGTTAAAATGAGGATTTCACTATTCCTATATATTTTAAAGTTAACATACCATTGAGATACAGTAAGAAAAAACAATTATATATACAGGTCTTTACGCAGTGTCTTTAAGTATTAAAAATGACTTGGCATAAGTCTGTACCACTGTGTCAGCGTGACTCTCTTTTGGTTAATGGTTGGATATAAATAGATGCAATGCAAGGGTAAAAGTAACGGTTGTAGACATACAGGAGATTAATTGATTCTAATTAGGGTGTAATTAAATTTCATTTTGCTTTATACTGGTTGTACTCTTTTGTGTTTTTTAAGGCACAATGTTATCTTTAATGCTTTGCGAGTTATAATGTTCTCTTTTATGTTTTTAAAGTAGAATGTTCTCTTTTATGCTTTTTTAAGATACAATGTTTTCTTTAATGATTTTTAAGGTACTGTGTTCTCTTCCATGCGTTTTGGGGCACAATGTTCTCTTCTATGCTTTTTAAGACACAATGTTCTCCTCTATGCTTTTTAAGGTACAAATATTAATCTCGAAATGAACATTTGAATACAAAGAGAGAGAGAGAGAGAGAGAGAGAGAGAGAGAGAGAGAGACTGAAAATCTGAAAGCCAAGTATTGACATAAGAAAAACCCACTCCACTAAGTCCTGAGTAATTCTCAGGGTCAAAGCCTGCGTCATCATATCTCTGCCATTACCCTCATCACATGATCCAAGCATGTTTTCATTAAAGTTGCTCTTGTGAAGTTTACTGTTTTCCTTCTTGTATTGGATTTCACAATTTTTTTTTTTTTTTTTCAAGATGAAATCTGGATTTATTTATCTTTATGATTATCGAAACGCGTTTTCTTACTGCAGGTTTTATCCTCAAAGATGTCCTTATATATATATATATATATATATACTGTATATATATACATATATATATACATATATATATATATATATACATATATATACAGTATATATATACATATATATATATATATATATATACATATATATACAGTATATATATACATATATATATATATATATATACATATATATATATATACATATATATACAGTATATATATACATATATATATATATATATATATACTTACTGTTAGATGTCATTTCGAGGGAAACTTGGTTACTTGCACCACTAACCTTTTCTTTATAATATTTATTGAAGACAAGTTATCCTGAATTTTCTTGCGATTAATTTTTATATGGTTACATACAAAAGCATTTGCTTTCTGTTATTTTAAGTATACATGTCTGCATAGATTTTTGAAGTCCACGGCACCTACTATATATACAATATGCATACGCATAAATAGTATGATTGTATGTTGTGTTTACGTAAAAATATTTCTCTGTATTGGAAGGGCAGAGATTTTAGCATGAATTACAATTTGTTAAATGTAATTCCAATATAAAGAATTTAATTATTATTGCTTAAGGCTTCCTGACCTATTATATCACGACGCTGCAGAATTAAATTCAATCAATCATGAATATTATAAGGCTGTTATTTCATTAACAATATAAGAAAAGACAAAATTTAAATCTTGTCCCTCCCTACAATGTCTTTTAGGGAACTCACGTGAATATTTCAAAAATCAGAAACACTTCAAGGGTTAACGATATCCTATCAAGATAATAGTTGGCAACGATAAGATGTTACGAATATTGCCGATAAGATATGAAGAAGGAGAAATACATATCCCATTATAACTGGTGCAAAGAGCCAGGATTTTAATGGATTATTATTAGAGGCATCTCAAGGGTCAAGCTGAACATGTAAGTCGCTCGATTCAAGTTCTTCAAAGACTCTCTTCCTCCTTCCTTGTCTGTCCTTCCTCTCGCCCCGCTTCTTATCCTTCCCTCTCTCCTCTCCTCCTCCCCTTATTCGCCTTTCCGACGAAACCGAAGCGAAACGCAGATCGCGAAACTTGTATGATAATGATAATCATGCAAAGCATAAATATAATGATGAGGTTTCATTCGGTGGTGGCAAGGGAGTGCCAATTTAGGGGAGGGAGTGCCTGTCCTCACCCCCTGCCCTCAACCCCTCTTTCCCCCTTCCCTCTTGCGAGTTTGTCCTTGAGGCTTGACAAGTGCTGCCAAGGCCAGTGACCGAATGGTGTTTTATCTCTCTCTCTCTCTCTCTCTCTCTCTCTCTCTCTCTCTCTCTCTAATTGCTCTTGCCAAGGACAGAAGCGATGTGACTACCAAGGTGATGTTTTAATATTTCATAATGTTTTGCCATTCCCAATATTTTGCAACGACTCTTAATTTGCCAAAATGGTTTGGCGAAGGCTGCATTGTCGTACGATAAACGATAAGGACAGTTGTGGAAAAGCAAACATTGGAGTATATTGACAAGGGCAGCTTTTCTTAATCTTTTCTTTTTTTTCGGCTTCCGTAATCACATTTGCATTTTCCCGTTTTTTCATGAATGTGTGAATTATTATTATTATTATTATTATTATTATTATTATTATTATTATTATTGTTGTTGTTGTTGTTATTAACCCTAGTTGGAAAAGTAGGAGATCAATCTCTTCATTCTAAGGGACAAATTAAACTGTAACGGAAATACAAAACTAATTAGATTGCCATAGTAGCATTTTAAAGAGAGAGAGAGAGAGAGAGAGAGAGAGAGAGAGAGAGAGAGAGAGAATTTAAAGACAACGACACCCTTGAATTACCACTAAATTTAGGCACTGCAGTCAGTGCCATTCCTTCTCGAGTCAAGGTCAAAGAAATATATTTGAGAGGCCCTTCAAATAGCAATTTGAAAATGCTCTGCCGTGTACTTTGAGATAAAATTTGTAGTTTTCCTGTTTCAAACTTAGATAAAATCTGTAGTTTTTCTGTTTTAAACTTAGATAAAATCTGTAGTTTTTCCCGTTCTAAACTTTAATAGAATATGTAGTTTTCCCCGTTTAAAAATTGAATAAATTCTATTTTTTTTTTCATTTAAAAGTTTCTGGCTTAGATATGAAAACGATTTTAAAACAAGTCTAATAAACAACTTATAGAAAGTATATTTTTTTCTAATTCTCTAATTTTCTTAAAAATTATATTCTCGTAATCCACACCCATTATGGTATTTCCCCCCGCCCCCCCATTCCCCCTCCCCCTTCCCCGTCTCTCATTGATTCCCTGTCCTTGAGATACCATTGCGTTAGTGGTAAGGTTATAATAGATTTCTTGTTGATACTGAGGGCATTCTCGTCTTCTTTCTTTCTTTCTTGCAATTTCCGATGTTTATCTTTGTAAGTCCACGGCTGAGTATGAACTGGCCTTAGCAACTCACGTTAATTATAATGATAACGATAAAGTCTTTTAATTTCCATCGTAAAAAATTAACAGTTGATTATTCTTACATCATTATTCTGATGTAATACTAGTAATGACTTGAAACCTCCCTCTCGAAAGGTGTTGATTTCAACATCATTTTTGTTTTGTGATTCTATACGAATGGGAGTTTAAAGATTTTAATTTTCTTACATGACTTAAACCTTCATGTGTGAAGTTATGAGATTTTCAAGTTTTGGGATGTTCCCATATAACATAGCCTTTTCTTCTTTGCATTTAAGGCATTCCCTATAGTAAGGGTTTAAGATTATGATTACGTGAAAGACGTTATATCGGCTGAAAAGTAGATAAAATGCGTTCGTTCCCATGTAACCTAGCCTTTTCTTCTTTTGATTTAATCTAGGAAGTTAATTTTCTTTCACAATGATTAATGAATACAGAAATAAATATGATTTTAAACGTAGAATTACTGTAGTTTGGGACGCAGTACTTATTCCTGTGCGCGTGCAATACCCAAACCGTTAATCATATGCGTTTAAGTTTTTATGTTCGCTAAAGGAACTAGGTAAAAATAGAGAGGAATTTGAATAAACCTCTAGAGTTAAGCTCCATCAATCGCACGTTATTTTACTTCAGTCGCTTTCGGAATTAAGTTGAAAACTTCCATCTTTGTCACGTAACGACCGAGGGTATGTGTGACCCTGGAAGAATAAACAAGGTCCCCATTCTGACTTCACTCCACAGGATTGTCAATGCCAAGCAGTCCGGTTTAATTTCTTTTAGTCCTGTTTTCTTATGGATTTATTTTAAAATGTCTTTTTTTTATTCAATTGATTTATTATTGGTCTGCTTTTGGCATTTTTTCTTATTTCAGGATATATACATTTATAATTCTTGCAATTTATATTGTATATACATCATAATATATTTCCATGAAATTTTTTTTTAATTAACCTATATTCATAACTTAAGGAAATAATCACATATCTATGTTTGTATTTTCTTTTATTTATTTCAATTGTTATTTTTATGGATTTATCTTATATCACTTAGTGAAACTACAGGATATTTAAATTAAAATGCATAGCGCAGTAGTCCGACTTTATTTGTTAATTACAAATATATACCAAAAATATTATTACAGTGCAAATGCGTCCTTGGATATTAGGGGACAATCTCAGGGTTAAATGATGAAAAATGGTAATTTTTTTTATTGTCTTATGATGATGAAATACCCTTCTCAACCGCATTCCCGATGTCGGTTCCCGTGGTTATGCGTCGGTGCCAGGCGAACGGACCTTTAAGAACGAATCTTCCTATTTGTTTATTTGTGGAATACTTACGAATACTAAATCGTTATGAGTGTAAAGGGGGAAGGGGGGATGTTCCTTGCCCCACTTACAAAGTCAAAACGGCCACAACATCTTGTTGGGACATTCGCAACGGAGTTTAGGTATTAAGAATCCCACACTCGTGCTTCGAGTCTCTTGGTATTCTCCTTTGTAAGACTTTCGTAAGACAAGATGAAATACTCTCTCTCTCTCTCTCTCTCTCTCTCTCTCTCTCTCTCTCTCTCTTTTGAAACAGGGTCTATTGGACAACACCGAAAGAAGAGAGCCAGTCGCTTCATTCGCAAAATAATAGTTTTTTTTTCTTTTCCCTTTTATTGTTTTATTTTAGGGCATTGATTTTTTCGTCTCGTGGTGTTTCTTATGAGAATTATTCGTTGCAAATATAGTTAGTCTCCCTGCCTCAAAAAGTTTAAGCTTGGTGTAACTGTTACGTTTTTGTTTTTAGAAAGTTGATATAGACTTTAAGTCTTATTTCCTATTACATTTTTTGTATGAATTACTGTGCGTCTTAATTTGGCTTATTTTATCATTGCTCTTATAATGAATTTTATTTTTGAACCGTGCCGCTTTTCCTACCGGGACCCAAAGGCTGGTTGAGCATTGCTACGCTTAGCTATTAATCTTAATTATAATAATAACTCGCTCTCCATTATGCGTAACCTCGCTTTCATCAATGTTATAAAAACATTCACACGCCCTTCCTCGATCTCAGCCTCACCTTCTGTTGTTTGCTCGCGTCTTCAAGGTTCAGTTACAAAGTTTCACGGTCACTTGGCTCCCTCCCTGGCTGCTGCTGCTGCTATTGCAGCTCGTTTGCCCAATGGATCTTCAGGGTCGTCCGCTACCTGCTGTTTCTCATATCAAGGTCCCACCTTTTCTTCTTCTCCTTCTTCATTTGAAGGTTGAAATCAAGGAAGGGGATTTGTTGTCCTTCTCTTGAAGAAACGGTTTAGTTATGCAACTTCGCGCTCTATTCGGAGCTGACAGATGATAAGAGGAGGATTTGATAAAGTTGGAGAGAGAGAGAGAAGGGGGGGGAAAGAGAGAAGTCCCGTAAAATGAATGGAGCAGACCCAATTGCTCTTTATTTACCTAAACTTTTTGGTGTTTTAAAGTTTCAAAATACTTTATGAATATGCAGGTGTAGGATTAGAATGTTTTTCATATTTATATTGTTGTTATTTACATTACAACAGTTTCATCTTTAAGGGTGACACACCGATAATAATGATAATATATATATATATATATATATATATATTGCTACGTATTATCTTTTTGGTTTAATTTTCATAAACTAATTTCTGAAAAATATATTATTATTATTATTATTATTATTATTATTATTATTATTATCCAAGCTACAACCCTAGTTGGAAAAGCAAGATGCTA
>NC_090751.1:23487623-23542623 GCF_036898095.1 Palaemon carinicauda | reverse complement strand
GTGTGTGTATGTATGTATGTGTATATTGGTATTGGTGTTGATGTGTATCGTTCATGTATGTGTTTATACATTGTGAGGGAGATGCAGTTGATCATATGTATGCTATTATCATATACTTGTACATATACAAATGTGTAAACGATAATGTAGGAAGTAGACAGCTGAATGGCTGGTTATTCATCGGCTCTTCCTGCTCTGGGTTGATTCATATCACTATCGTATTATTGGGATCATCATTACCACGTCTTGCGTTACACAGTATAAAAAAAGGAAACTGGCATTATAATGCACTTATTATAATTGGAATTTTTTTTTCTTTTTTTATTTATTTTTTTTTTTTTTTTTTTTTGTCTTCACCACAATAGGCAAAACCGTGAGTTTCCACCAAGTGCTACAATTACACACGAAACACCATTCATTGCGATAAACCGTATGAAGAAGGTGATAGTTAATGAACCTCCCTCCCCCAGCCCCTTCCCAACCAATTAGAAATACTTCCTGGACCATAAGAGAATTTCATGCAATGATTATGACCTTTTGACTGAAGAAGTCAAAGAACTCACCCTTTAGGTGCCAAAACTTTCCCGTGTTCTTACTGTATCATTACCATTGTCAGATAATACATTCGGTGCTTAAACCTTTTCCTCGATTTTACCGTATCATCATCATCGTATTAATCTTTATCATTGTCAGAGCCTGCAATAAAACTCTTCTTGCTTTATTCTATTTCTTTGAGTATTATTATTATTATCATCGCCATGAAGTGTCGTCGAAAGTGTCACTATCGTTTTCACTGTCGTTCGCTGCTTTGTCTTAGAAATCGAGCTTGAGCGAAGAAAGAAAGAAAGAAGAAGAGAACCTGTGGCCAGGACTCTCACTGAAGAAGACGACCAAGCAGACCTCGCTTCCACCACCACCACCGCCGCCTTCGGAAAGTGAGACCGATACTTCAGAAGGGGGATGTCTCTCTCTCTCTCTCTCTCTCTCTCTCTCTCTCTCTCTGTCAAAAACCAATAGATAAGAACATCGCTAATACAATATTGTAGACGCATTCCTCACGAAAACACAAGCCGCGTGTGCGTTTATATTCAATACGCATGCGCAGTAAACCCAGTAGACTGTTTTCTTCATCTTCATCTCCTTCTTCTTAAGTTTTAGAATGTGCTGATCCCCCAGTAGTTGTTAGGGTCCGAAAATTAATTTCTGCTGTGGTTCCTTCCTTATTTATCGGCGTTCCCTGTTCGTACTCAATACATCCTCCTCCTCCTCGTCCTGCTCGTCCTCCTCCTACCCTGCTCCTCCTTCCATTCATTTGGGATATTTTCAACATCCCTCCCCTCACCCCTTTTTTCGGAAGGCATTGTCAAGCAAGGAAGGAGGCTTTTGGAAACGGACGAACGGGGGGAGGGGCAACTCCAGAGGCGTTAAGGATCATAATGGCGTGCCAAGACTTGGCTTTGGGGATCTTTAATTTGACCCGGTTCAGCCCCGCGTAGGCCTTGGAGTAGGAGCAACTCGACTCGTACCCGGTGACACTTTCTCATCGATCGCTTTTCACCTCCAAATGAAAGTGTGTGAGTGTGTGCGTGCGTACGTGTACGGCTATGTGTAATAGGTAGATAGGCTTAGGTCACTGGGTAGAAAGAGAGGGGGAGAGAAAGAGGGGGAGAGGGGAGAGGGAGGAAGAGAAGAAGAGACGGCAGCCAACAGTGTCTAGGGGTTATTGGGACCACGGCCCTATTTATAGTTTAGGCCTATTAAAGACTCTCCCTCCGTAGGCTTTTTAGATGCCTTACAAGTTTTTCGTGCCTCAACATACATTGGTGATTCTTCGCTCTGGGTTGTGATACGATAAGAAGTTGAAGGAAGACATTTGTTTTCTCTTGGGCCGAAATTCTGTTTTGTTGTCTTTGTAAGATTAATTCATAACGCGTATAGCCTTCGAGGGATGCCAGGCTGGTTTTCAATAATGTAGATGAGAGAAGAGAGAGAGAGAGGAGAGAGAGAGAGAGAGAGAGATAAGTTTATACACAAAAGTTATCCGTGTATAATGTGTTTGATATACATAAATTGCCATGCCAGGCTGGTTCTACCTAAAACAAATGAGAGAGGAGAGACAAGTTTATACACAAAAGTTATTCGTGTATGTGTCCTGATATACATCTTCGCATGCATACTCAGATATAAGAATAGAAGAACAACTATTTATCTACCGTATGTTTCTACTTACCTGTATTAATAAATAGATATATAGAATCATTTGTATCTTATAATAAAACAATCGTCTTCTAAATACCTTTCTATCTATCTAGATTAATAAATAGATAGATATCGAACCATTTGTACCATAGAGTAAAACAGTTATCTAGATTAATATATAGACAGATATAGAACCATTTGTACCTTAGATTAAAACAGTTATCTAGATTAATAAATAGATAGATATCGAACCATTTTGTACCTTAGAGTAAAACAGTTATATAAAACCGGTAAGTAAATACTTTCCTAGATTACCTGGCCCACATTGCAACAGAAACCCATCGTGAATTGGCAATCGCAACTGCCTCTGCTCATTGCGCCCAGTTCCAGGTTCCGGGTTAATTGACTCACGAGGGCAACGAATCTCTTTTTCCAGTTTGAGTGTGATGTACTGGAACTGAGGGAGAATGGAATCACAGTTAAGAAAATACAGGGAAACGAACCTTCTCTCTCTCTCTCTCTCTCTCTCTCTCTCTCTCTCCTCACAACCATCAGGGCGTAACAAGCCGCTGTGCTTTTGCCGTTTCTCCTTCATCTCACCTTCATGAGACCACCCACCCCCTCCCCTCTTCTTACCTAGTCTCGCCCCCCTGCCTGTTCTACCCCCCCCCCCTATTCCTTCTTCTGTATCTACCCCCCTTTTCCACTTCTTCTTAGGCTCCAACTCGATAATTACGTCTCGCAGGTTTTTCCGTATTTTTTCTTTTGTTCTTTCCAAGCCAAACCCCAGTTTGCTTCCATAACAAATAGAACTGAATTACTTTCGATAAGTTTTTCCTCTTCTGAGAGAGAGAGAGAGAGAGAGAGAGAGGAGAGAGAGAGAGAGAGAGATAAGTATTCACGAATAAATCACGAGAGAGTCACGCCGCCAGATTCCTGGTCTGGCATCATATATTCTGTGACCGTGAATTTGCAGTCGTTCCTTCAGCATTGCTAAGAAGTGATGTCATCGTAAGAACCATCTCTCTCTCTCTCTCTCTCTCTCTCTCTCTCTCTCTCGACAGCTGAATCTTGTTATATGATTATTGACAGTTTTTAAGCATATTACTATTATATCTGGTCTCTCTCTCTCTCTCTCTCTCTCTCTCTCTCTCTCTCTCTCCAGACAGATGGACAGCTGAATCTTGTGTTTTTAAGCATATTGCTATTTGACACTATTGACACCCTCCTCGAGCCAGACTTGAAGGAATAAAATGGAATGGGAGAAATAAAAGTGGTACATAACCCATTAATAATGTATATTTCCCCTTCCCAGTAAAGGGAAATGTATAGGAATCAATCTAACCATTCAGACCTGAATTTTACACATTCAGTGTCTTCGCTCAGCCGCCATTTATTCGGAATCTTGGTGTCTCTTCTAAACAGACGTAAACAGAAAATGTATATAGAAGATAAATTTCCGTACCAAAGAGTGTATGTAATTGTGGTGAAAAGGTTGAGAAATTGATGTCTTTAAAAGTGATGTTATCCCAAAATTTTCAAGTATGAATGTACTATATACACTAATAATGCTTAGATTTATGCATGTATAATTATATGCACCTTTTTATAATTTTTCCCATGTTAAATAAGTGTAAATGGCTGAAGAAAAACGGATTGATTTCAAAAGATTGTAAGATGATCCCCAGATTCTCTGATTCTCTTTTCGATGGAATTTCTAACATTGGCGTAATTTAACATATTTCTTCAAGAAAAACACTTCCTTGTGTAGTGAAATGTATTCATTATTTGATCATTGTTATAAATTTGTATTTTATTTTTCTTAAACATATGAACTTAGAGAATTGAAGGCCTTAAAGGACGACATACTCGCCAGCTTAAACCTCAATCTCAAACGTCAGTACAATTTGCTACTTCCCTTTAAATCGTATCAACTCAAATGTTATTCCTCCTGGTAGATGTTCCATGTGTAAGCACACACACGTTTACGTGTGTGTGAGTTTCCCAAGGGCCTGAGAATGGGGTTTTAGGTTTGGTGGAGCTTTTATTGGAGGTTTATGGGGTGTGGGGTGTTCGGGGAGTTTTCGTTTGGTTTCGAGGGTGGGGTGGGTGGCCGCGCGTCACCGTTACCTCATTCTGATGTCTTTGCACCAGGGAAGGAAGGGGACTTGTACGACGATCGGCCGGCGGAGAACTGTGCCCTCCAAGTGACCTCCAGTTGCCCTCCCTCTCTTGCATTCTTCCTCCTCCTCCTCCTCCTCCTCCGTCCTCCTCAATCTCCATCCTATTTCTTTGTTGAATGTCCGACGGCCTCCTCCTACTACTCCTATCCCATCCCCTCCTCCCAGTGAATTCACAAAATCTTTGGCCCTCATTGCACCCACGTTTTCTTGATCTGCCTCAAACACCTCCTGGAAACTTTTGAAAGTTGAAAGACAAAACACCAGGGAAACAATTTTCTTGTTGCATCAGATGGTGTTGGGCAGGAGGCCTCGTAGTCCCCCCCTCCCCCTTTCCCCTCCCAACTTATGGCCCTCCACCTACGCCCTCCACGTCTATTGTTTTGGTGCTCGCGGGAGAGGTACGACAGAAAGCATTAACTGCTACATGATCAGCCTTTTCAAGGCAAACTCTTCGAATAAGCGGCGAGCGATGAAATTGAAATGCATGCGTGGAAAGACTTGTAAAAATTTTGCAAGTTGTGCAATGACCTGGCTCTGTTGTCCAGAGACCTAAATAAAATTGCTGCAAGCTGGTTTTGTTTAATAGCTTTTGCTTTAACAAGAGCATGACTTTGCTTTAAAGGAAATGGCAAATTTGGATGCCTTTCCCCACTTTCTTTTCCCGACTTGAAATATCACTTATTTTACATTTGCATTTTCCTTTTCTGTTGTTCCATCACGAAGAATTGAACCAACAACAAATAACAGTGACCTCTATACGAAGAGAATCCCCAGCTGGAGGAATCGGCCAAAGAAACGCCGAAACAGCCGTGGGGTTACTTCCACCTTCGGTTGGCGCTCGAAAAGCGAAATCGCAAAACCCGAACGAAATCGTGTCTGTGAAAGTCATTTTTTTTTTTTTTCGCGAAGTCTTTCGCGATCTTGGCGCTTTCCAGCAATTGAAAGTCGTCGATCCAGAAATGGTCGGCGCAAGGAAAGAGAAGTAAGTCAAGGTTTGGCATCGATATCATTTTCGCCAACCTTTTGATTACATTGAATTTGTTTATCTTTATTACTGAATAATTGTTTACGTTGAGGTTTGTAAGGTAAATTAATTAATCGGTCGTCAGGGTTTCAAGTATTGATTAAGTTCGATAAGCTCGATATACCCTCTTCCTGATGTGCACCAAAGCACTTCTTGTTTAAAAATAGATAACTAAATATAACCTTATCTGATAACACTGCCTTCCTTCCTTTCACAGAATCCAGCAATTGTGCGTTGCATTATTTCAGATTCCCAGGCAGGAAGGCAGACAAGAATGGCACCCGATTCTCTCCGTCGACAATAGACATGAATTTATGGACTTTAAATGTGTAGATGAATGGAAACCGGATGCGAAAAAGAGATAAAAAGTTTTGTTATAATGGCAGGAGGGTTGGGATAACTGTTCGAAAAGAGGCAATGTACTATGATGTGTGGGGGGGGGGAGAGGGGTGGCACCGGAGGAGGAAGAAGTTAGGAAGGCAGCAGCCGAAACCAAAGGGGTAAAGAAGGAATTGTTTGGGACTCTGACTGGAAAGAAGGAGTGACAGGAGGCCCCCTCCCTCTCCTGGAAAGAAAGAGGGAGAAGAGCCCCCTCCACCTCCATGGGGCGTAGGAGGCTGCTGATAGTGTCAAGAACCGAAAGTAGGAAAGGGGGGAGGGGGAATTATTATCAATTGTAACGTCGTCATTTTCATTCGTGAAATTATCATTACTGTTACTCTCTATTTCTCATTTCCTTTTTACTTATTATTCCCCCAAGGCGGTTGTCTCTTTCGAGCTATGCTTTCCTCGAGTTGTGTTATTACTTCCTCGTGTCCGTAATCCTTTTTTTTCTTTTTTTTTCACGTTTAAGCCGTTGCTATAATTGTTCTGGAATACCGGTAGTCGAGGTTTCCTCAAGTCTGTACTTCCGGTTTGGTTTTGCCCAAACAGTATTTTTTTTTCTCTCTCTCTCTCTCTCTCTCTCTCTCTCTCTCTCTCTTGTATTATGAAAATATGCTTGAAGTTTCTAAACAAATATTTCTTCGCTCGTGTAAAATAAATTTATTCGGGAGAATTTTACATGTGTGCAGAAATATTAGTTCTGAAACCTAGGTCAATATTAATAATACAGGAGAGAGAGAGAGAGAGAGAGAGAGAGAGAGAGAGAGAGAGAGAGAGATAAAAGCCATGCAAATTTTTAAAGCCCCAAAAGAACGCGGAAACTGACGAATTTAGAAGGAAATTACTCGAGTTCCTTCCTCCTTCTTTTATCTCCCTCATTTATATGTTTCCAACTTTTGATTTTCCTCCCTGGTCGCACCGTTATCCCCTTTTTGCTGCTTCAGGATATCCTGTCCCTTATACAGGACACGTATTGTTCGTTCAAGTACAATTACACACGCAACGAAGAGTCAGTGACATCAGGTCAGTGGTCATGAGTGACGGATCTTCAAGCTCCAGTTTGTCATGTTTACGGTCCTCCCTTTCTTCCGTGGTCCTTGCTGCGTACGCTTAGTATTTACTGTTGGTGTAGTGAGGTAAAATAGCTTTTTAATTACCCCTCTTACCTGCCTTTCCTTAACGGCCTCCCATAGATTAGTCATTAATCAAAATATATGCAAATACAATTGATTACTCATTTGAATATCAGCCAAGTGATAAACATGACAGGTTTATTAGATGAAGTAAAGCAGATTAAATTAAATTTCTTTTAGGGGTTTATTGAAAAATAATAGTTTCATTGCAGTTTATTACTGTGTTAAAAGTTATTCTACTGTGTTTTCCCGTTTGGTCACTTTAGGAAAATACTGTAGGTCGCGCATAGACAATTTTCCTAGAATGAGAATTTTCCAGAACCTGGCTCTTAACGGAATTCGGCTCCATAAAAAATTTGAGAACTAAAGTTCCGGATATTCCAACATTTTCTCGAACACACACACATACACACACACACACACACACACATATATATATATATATATATGTGTGTGTGTGTGTGTGTGTATATATATATAATGTTTATTGACACAGATGATATATATATATATATATATATACACACACACACACACACAATGTTGAGGTCGTGGTGTAAGTAATGATGCAATCTTAGAAAGCGATTTACTGAGGCGGTCAGAGATCCTTCCTAACTGATCCATGAGAATCCAAACATCGCAACGCACCGGTCTTTGAAGGGATGAATAATTGTTTGAAGAGTTCAAATCTTTTCTTTGCTGGGAGGGGAGTCATTAGGATGTGTGTATGTGTGGAGGGGATGGTGATGGTTGAAATAACAGGGTAAGACTGGAAAACTTCAGGAGTCATTGCCATCTGAGAATGAGCAGGGGAAATTCTTCTCTCGGGGCGTCTGATGGATTGTATAGCGGAAGTGATAAGCCCCAGGTTAGTGCCTCCTGGTCGCTCACCCGTAAATCTTGGAAGATAATGATGATGGCGATGATGATTACGATGATGATGGTTGAGAAGAGTATTGAGGGAGAGTCACGTTAGGAAAGGCCGATGAGCGGCTAAAATCCTTTTACGTAAAGCCACGTTCTGGTCTGCTTTGTTTGGGGCTCTGTCAAGCCTGTTGTCATCGTCTGTATATTTCGTGGCATGGATTATTTTTCTTCCAAATTTGTTTACTGTATAGGAAAGGTCTATTGAAGCGATAATCCTGAGTACATATTTACCTTAATTTATAAAAAGATATTATAAGGTTATTCCTCATACTTTTATGTTCAAGGTTTTTTTCAAGTCCAGTTTTTGATATGCACAAATTGTCTCCAATTTCTTACATTGTTGACGACCGTTATGTCTAAATAATTATTTTTCAAAGTTTGAAGTTCTACTTACTGCAGCACATCCAAGTGTTATTATATTGTTTTCTCCTATATTTCCTTTATTCTTCCATGGGGCTTTCCTAATAAATTACCATTCCATTATTATTCCACTTATGGAATATCCTGGCTATCTGGGCTAATCTCTTAAAATTCCAGTCCTATTTTTCTTTTATTCATCCTAGTTCTTTGTCCCGACATCTTAGTCACTATAGGTCTTAGTCATGTACGAGTAATTTCTTGGGCCAGACTTCTGGGCTTCAGTGTGATTTTGGCTAATGGCTTTGTGCCAAGACTTTAGTTGTATTACAACATTGGTTTCCATTGAAATGTTGTAGTGGAGATGGATACATGAAAGCTGTATTGTAAATTATGTATTGTCTTATTGAATTTGTATTGACATGATGCTTGTTAATTAGAAGTCTAGTTTTTTAGACTTCCTGATTGACAATTTGAAGTCCATTGATTAATTACTTATATATCCGAATATATATGTTCATGACCATTGGTTATGTACATTTGCGTTCACTTCTTTGATTCAAGTATTTGTGAAGTTTTTCTCCATTTTACTGTTTTCCTCAGCCGTAGATTAACTCTTTACATTTTTCACATCTTTATGGGACAAGATAACAGGATAAACTGACTTGAATGAGTACAAAAATAATTTTCCCCCATCAATTGAAATATATTTATGAAAATGTTAATACACATTCGAAAATAGATATGTAGCCTTGTCAGCATCATGAGGATTATCGGATTTAATTCATCTGTTTCCTTTATGAATTTTTAGTTATATGAAAACATTTTATCTGAATAATAACTTCAAGAAGAATATGTTTTTTAATCTTGCAGATAAATTATTATGTTTGTTTTGAACGAGTTTAAGTGTTTTTCGGAGAATTTACTTTGAAAGGATCGTGGCCCAGATGATTCTGTTTATGGCGACGCAGGGAAGTGTCGGCGTCATGATGGAAGGGGTAAAATAATGAGATGGAATCGTGACTAGAGAGAGAGAGACATACAGAGAGAATACAACGCCAGTATAACGGGTTTAAGCGAGTTACTGACCGACCATCTGGGGAGGAACCTGTAAAGGGTGATGACTACAGGAGTCGACGAACGTTGTGCCTTCTGCTTCTGCCGTTGCTGCTGCTGCTGCTTTGCCTCCGCCTTCCACCTGAGGAACGCCCCATCCCTCTCTTGAGCCCCTCGAAGGAGAGGGCGGTGGAGGAAGAGTTAGAGAACTCATGAGCCCTTGTGAGGGCATTTCATACTGATGATTTACATTCGGCATACCTCGCTTACAACATTTTAATACTTATTATCTCATTCGTGACGGCGCCTTTTTGCCATGTTTTTTCATTGTAACTTCTGTAGCAAGAGCTAATACCTCATTATACGCACGCCCCTTTCCTGCCAGCACCGTTCTCTCAAAGATGAATAAAAAAAAAAAAAAGGTAAAAGAGAATTGCAGCTAAGGAAAGAGTACGGCAATCGACGGATATCAAGAAGGGCGTAATTACGAAAATTGCATTTTTCTCTCCCCGCGTGGTTCCTCTGTTCATTGCGTATATGTAATATTTCTTAACAAAAAAGAAAAAAAAAATCCTCAGCTGGTGTGCGTCTTCGGCGTAATCTACCACCTGTTGCTGTTGCTTGGTCAATGTGCGGCGTTGCTATCGGGGAGTTGCTGACACCCGGAAGACTTGCAAGAAAACGCACCTCTCCTCCTCCATGCAGTCCCTCCTTCCCCCCCGTATTCTTCCCACCCGGCCACCCACCCTCAGTCCGTTTCCCCGAATTCCCAAGCGGGGTGGGTGGGTGGGAGGAGGCCTTTATACCAAGTTCATTACCACCTCGACAAACGGGGCGAGGAGAATGAAGGTGGGGGAAAAAAAAAAAAAAAGAGTAGATGGGAATAGAAATTATATGCGTATTTCTTTTGGGGTGAGGAATTTGGGAAGGGTGGTAGTACCTTGGGCTATGTTGCGTGACAGAGATTTGTATGTGAGGATTACTCAAAATTATTAGGAAATATTATTTAGACAATGTCATTGTTGTGATTTGGAATAAAGAAATGGAGGGGTTAACATTGATTAAATTATCTTACTTATTCCTCAAGGAGTAAGAATTTTCTTTAGAAGTTAAATTAGATCAAGAACGTAGTAAATCCATTTAGGATCTTTATTAAATATTAATGATTATAGTAAAAATATTATTGAGAGAGAGAGAGAGAGAGAGAGAGAGAGAGAGAGAGAGAGAGAGAGAGAGAGAGAATCGGGAAAATGAAGTTATGATGTAGCTTACATGAAATGAAAAGCTAAAATAAGTCCTATTATCTATTGGCCCAGGGCGTTTACTCAACCAACCTCAAAATCTCGCCTGCCATGTGGTACCTATCACGGGGAAGTGGAGCGGAGGGCTGAAACCGAAAATGTTGTGGCGGTAGGAAGAAGGGGCAGTAGTGCCGGTAATAGTAGGAGTTAATAGTAGTAGTAGTAGTAGTAGTAAACGAAAGGGAAAAGTAAATAGAGAGTTGAAAAATTGTGGGAATATAAGGAATGTAAACATGAAAAGGAGGTATTGTTTAGATCACGTGTTAAAAGTGGTGATTGGTATTAGAGTCAGCTGAAATAAGTGATATTGATGAACTTGGTCATCAGATAGATGAAGTAATCGAAAAATAGATTGATAAATTAATATTTTTCTTCGGTTTTGGTTTCTTTTTTGTAATTGTTTTGGATTTTTTTTTTTAATTTCTGCAGTAAATTCCACCGGCAAAGTGGTGTAAGAACCAGGTGAAAATCTCTTCACAAAACATTCAGTAGAATAACAATAAATACAGAGGAATTCTTAAAAAAAAAAGAAAGAAACTGATTTGTGAAAAATAAAAATCTCCCGGGAAAAAAATGAAAACCGAAAGAAATTACATTGCAAGAGCGAAAAAAAATCGGCCCAGAAAAGTATAATAAAAAATGAGGTTTAACTAAATGGGGTTTTCAGAGCGTTTAAAGGTCTCTCTCTCTCTCTCTCTCTCTCTCTCTCTCTCTCTCTCTCTCTCTCTCTCTCTCTCTCTCTCTCTCTGGCAGGATGGCAGTGGTCTGGTTGATTAGTGTCTGGAGGGAGAGGACCTTCGCACAAGTATGAGGTTCAAGGTTAATAGTATGCGATGTTTCCTCCTACTCGCTGGTGCTGCCTCGAGAAATAGGTTCCTCTGGGACCGCCTCGCTTCTCTTTGGTTCTGCGCCCAGTTTTCTTCCTACTCGTCTGAGGAATCTTCAGAGGATTTCTTTCCTATCTGCAGAGGATTTCTTTCCTATTGTCAGAGGATTTCTTTCCTATCTTCAGAGGATTTCTTTCCTATATTCAGAGGAATTTGGCTTCTTTATATTTGATTTCATTGATTTTTTCTTATTATGAAAATTATACAATGGTTAAACTGTGATTTGAGTTTTATTTCTTTTCTTCAGAGGAATTTTTTTATAAGGATTTTGTTTCATGATTTATTTCATTGACTATTTTATTTGCAAAATTTTAAGTTCATATTATTTACATTTCCATTATAAAGTTTATTGTACAAACAGCCATACTTATAAATACAAACGTTACATATTCAAGTAAATTTCTGAACAAAATATAGGTTTTACATTTGATTCAATATGATTTTATCAGTATATATCTCAGTCAGTCTCCATCCATTTTACCTCGTTTCATGCTGTTTTAGAAAGTAAAGAATATAAATTAATAAATTGGAAATAGATTAGTAGAATAATATGAATCAACAAGTGGACGAGAATAAAGAAAGAGTAAGATATAAGATATAACTTTAAATAATCTATAAATAATTCGTTCAACTTTGGGAAAAAGTTAAGTTGTCATGATACTTTAATTGACATTTCATGAACAAACAATGAAAACAATACGCATTCTACCCCGGGGAGAAATACATTTAAAGAATGTACTACGCTTACTTTATATAATGAGTTCATTTTCTCTTTGATGTCATAAATTCGTTCAAAATGTAATTGAATTACTTTCCTCGTGATAAGGAGTTGGAGTGATCACAATCACACGAAAGGGAGGAGTGAGTGAAGTGTCGTAATAGGGGGAGGGAGAGTGAAAAGTCGGGGGTTGGAGGGAGAGGGGGGAGGGTCTTTGAACGGTCTCTTCCGGGTTCACGCCATTGGGATGTGGAAGGGTTGACTGCTGTTGCTGGTGGAGGGAGGTGGGAATTGGGGAGGGGGGGGGGGGGAGGTTGGGATATGGGTAAGGGGGAGGAGGCAATAATGTTAAGGAAGAAGAGTAGAAGAAGAAGAGCGGCTTGTCGGCGGAGGTAAGGTGAGGAAAAAAATCTCATAAGGAATTGAGGGCGACAATAGATTAAGGAGAGCACCTACAAAGGTAAAAGTACCAGGAATCTTTTTATTTACTATTATCAAAGGATTGAAAATTCACGTTTATAAGAATTTTGGTCAGTAAGATCTATAAAAAAAGATATTATTAAGCAAGAGACGGTTTTTGTTTTAGAAAATCCAGTCATCAAATACTGCTGAAAGAATGTCTGTCCAGAAAACCAGACGATCTGGATAAGTCTAGATTTCGTTTGGCAGTGGTCCAATACTTTGGAACCTTAAATATCCTTTTTGATCGCAGACCCAAATAAGCCTACAGCTGGATATTTAAAGAGCAAAGGAAGATTCCGTAGTAGTAATCACTTGAACTTTATTGCCTGTAGCCGGTGGACATCACGTGACTAGGTCTACTTAAAGTTAGGGAGAGGGAGCCTAGAGCTATCGGCCTATAGGTATTAGCGACTGCTGTAATAATTTGCGGGTTGGAGCTGTAAAGTGATTTGTAGGCCTAGCAGCAGCTAGGCGACATAATTTCTCATGGCAACACGAGTGTGGCGTCATAAATAACGGACACCATAGAAGAAATAAGGACTTGCGAAGTCTTGGTTTTTCCAGGACACGAACTCCCGTTTCCGCTCGAAAAAGGATTAGGTGTATTAAGTGGATCGCTTAGAGGAGGTTACGTTTCTGGATTTGGGCTGGGTCGATTCAGAGAGAGAGAGAGAGAGAGAGAGAGAGAGAGAGAGAGAGAGAGAGAGAGAGAGAGGGGGGATTTTTTTTATTTAAGAGAATAAGACTCGATGACCAATACTGTACACCCAATTGGATCTGAGTGTCCTCCGTGAATTGTTCATTTTTATTCTCTCTCTCTCTCTCTCTCTCTCTCTCTCTCTCTCTCTCTCTCTCTCTCTCTCTCTCTCTCTGCTTTGCGTTACAAAGAAATGAAAAGGGAGAGGAAGCGCGGGAGGTTAGGCTGAGAAAGGAAAAGTGAAATACATGTAAGACCCACACCAACGAAAGTCGGTGTAAGGAACCATACATATTTGAATAGGAGTATTTGTACTGTACACGCATCTACTTCCCTTTGTACATTATATATGGGGAAGTATAACTACACGTGTCACAAACATGGAACTTGGGAATGGGAAGATTTTACAAATTCACCTACCCTTGGCTGCTCGATATTAACAGAGAAAGTATCACTTATGTGGAAGGAAAGTCTCTCCACGTACTCAGTGAACCCAGGGCTCAAAAGAATGACGTTCTTCTATAGTTTGTATGGGCTTAAACATACCCACCCCTATGTGCTGATTAGGAACTCTCCTGTCTGAGAGACGTCGATGCGGGCAGGAGACAAGCAAACAGGTGGCCAGAGACAAATGGGACTGAGGTCTTCGCAATACGCCTTTTGTTATGTGTTTGGATTCGTTCTTAGTGTGTTGTATCCATAGTATTGGACATCTCGTTTGCTGTATCGCAGTTGCTTTTTTTTTTTTTTTTTGTATTTAAATTGTATATTGTCCCATCTCTCACTTCCCCGATATCTGTTTCATGTGGTGCTGTAATAGGCATGTGTAATAATACATATCTACTGCACACCTGTTCATAAATGTTATTCATCCCAAGATACGCTGTGACTCAGTAGCTATTATTAGTAAGGTCAAAATACCCTTCAACCTCATACTCTGATAAACAAAATTGTCTCTTGCACATTCACTCCATATTTTTCCGACTGTAATGTATTACTGACAGACTGAAGTGTTGGTATATTTCTATTCCATTCTTTTATTGTAAAGATACTTTACGTTATACGACTAGCGACATTTTTTTCCTGAAGTCTAGAATTTAAGAATATCGAACACACACACACACATACACACACATCTACGCTCTGTTTGTTAGTCCTCGTGACTTTAAACCTCCCCATATTTTTTTTTCTCTTTTTATAGGCTTACCCTTGTCCCACCCTTGACTGTCCTGACGCATTTTTTATACCTTCTACCCTTTCTGTCCCTATACCCCACCTGTTACTAGGTCGTAGGCGGGCTCGGATAGGGTAATCGGACAGCGTGTGGGAGGGAGGCGAGGCTTACGCCTCTCTTGACACTATGTGACCCTCCGATACCCCTATAACGTTCACCTTCCGCCTTTGCCTGAAGGTCAACAAAATCGGTTCACCACATGAGGACGAGGAGGAGCGAAGGCGGAGGCGGTGGTGCTAGGCTTGTGTTTTTTTTTTTTTTTTTCCCATAGGGAAGGCGCCCTTGTGGATGTCCTACGAATGCCTCACGTTCCTTCAATTTATCCTTGGCCATGAAGTAGTGTTGGTAGGCCTAGACTCTTGTTTTAAGTTTAAGATAATTTCTTGCAACTCCTATTTTGGGTCATGGTTATTCTTAAATTCCATTATTCTATAATTTTTGTTTATGAACTCAAGTATTTTATTAGTTTTGCTCCTGTAATCATGAAGCCATTTAAAGTTACCAGCCTTTGTTAAGTGTTTCAAATAGAGATTGGCCCTTTCTGATGAGTCAAGTAATACAGGAATGAAATCAAGAGTATATATTAGTTTGCCTTCTCATGCTTTCTGGGGGCCATCTCTGTGCCACAGCATTAATCTCTGGGTACCTGGTGTAGCAACGGAAGAATTTTATTGCCATGTGAATCTGGGAACACAAAACACTACAACGTGATCGCTAGTTTGTTATTCAACTCCTCCAAACGCCACGTTTTACTTCCACCGCTAGTAACAAGGTTTAATAACACATACGCGGCTGCACTTGTTAACTGTGATATAAACAGTTACACATGTCAGTCACCTCTCCGGTCAGTGGACGCTTCACACGCACACACACAAACGCACACTTTTCATACCCGTCAACTCCTCTTATTGTGTTTTCCATCAATGCTCTTGGATTTGTGCGCAGTATTGCTGGCTCAGTTTTCCCCAACCAGCACAAACGCTATGGTTTTTGTTCAACAAACTGATAAGGTTTCTGCTAACAAAACCCCACTGAAATTTTTATTATAACTGACAGAGCACTTCCTTATCATATATTTCCAATAAAAAAAAACGGAAATACTTTGTTTTTTTTAATGTAACGTTGAAAAAAATATTGTTCTTTGGAATATGTCTTCTTTATTACCATAAAGACATATTCCAAAAAACAAATATTGCTTTTTATGATTACTATCAGTATTAATGGAAGCAGTATACATCTAAAACAAAATGATTCTCTCTCTCTCTCTCTCTCTCTCTCTCTCTCTCTCTCTCTCTCTCTCTCTCTCTCTCTCTCTCTCTCTCATATTAGATGTATATAAATATGTATGTTGTATATATCTGTGACACAAATTTGTCTTAAAATATACTACAATTACCTCCAACAGCTTTGCTCACACACCGTTGAACGAGCGTTGTAGTAGTAAGATGAGTAATTCTATAATAACGTTGCTTTCTATTATCAATGAAGTTTTTTTCTGTTTATAATGTTATAGATAAGGCAGGTGTGCATATGAGTGTTGTGAAGGGGGGTATCTTGGGAGGGGAGGGGGGGGGGGGGTGGAAAACAGGATATAGATCAATGACAGCTGCACTATACAGCCTTGCTGTCCGAAAAACTCTAGGTGTTTGAACTTCGAAAAACACATTCGCGGAAACACAAACACATGTTCACGACGTTGTACCAAATGTGCAAAGGTTTACTGACCGATTGGTATGAATTATTTATGTGCTACACACACACACACACACACACATTTGTACTCGTGATAAGTTTCATGAACCCCTAGTAGTAAAGTTAAATTTAATAGTGGTTGTGGATAAATGTAAGAAGTATGTTCGAGTGTGTGTATATATATATATATATATATATATATATATATATATATATATAATATATATATATATATATATATATATATATATATATATATGTGTGTGTGTGTGTGTGTGTGTGTGTGTGTGTGAATGCATCAACTGTCACAGTATATGGGTACTCATTGGTAACTCGAGTTTATAATGTCACTTGTAACAACCGTTTGATGACAGTCAGAGGATGGTTATAAAGTACAAAGCCGCGAGTCCTCGCCTTTTTTTATAGGCCTAAGTTTGGACACGGTAACTACACCGGCGAAGGTCAAGAGGTAAAAGTAAGGGAGACAGGTAGAGAGAGGTAATTAAAGAAGGGGAAAAGGAGGCAGTTCGGAGAATGAAAAGGATAGAAAATGTGATCAATTATGAAAGAGAGAGAGAGAGAGAGAGAGAGAGAGAGAGAGAGAGAGAGAGAGAGAGAGAGAGAGAGAGAGAGAGAATGTAGGTAAATTCAAACTTTATTACTGGTAGTTTTACTTTTTTTTTTAAAGTTAGTTAATGAATGATTAAATGTATGCAATCCATATAGAATAAGTACGAAGAAATGAAAAGAAAAAATTGCTATTTCTACGTTAGAAAATATGGTATGAGTGAATAAGGATATGTAACGTACATCCTCCCATAAGAGACATTTTAATTGCGAAATGAGAGATTCATTATTTCCATCCGAACATACCAGGAAACACATGTTTAATGAGTTATTCGAATATTTTAAAGTAACTTATGTCCCACGAAGGCTATTCCTGGTATGTTTTTCTTTTAATCTTTTAAATAAAAAAAAAAAAAACTTACATCCTCCTTTCAGGTCATCAGTGTGTTTTGAAGTTTTCAAGCTAATTTTCTTAAAATGAGAAAGTAAATTTATATAAATAAAAAATTAATCAATATTCTATAGCCATTTTTGCTTCATCATTAGACTCCTCTTCATCAAGTATTCTTGAAATTGGGCTACGTCTCCCTTCTGAGCTTAGTCTATGTAAGTCTGTGCCGCATGTCCCTTGTTATTATTGAGCGTGACGTCATGTGGAATAATTGAAAGGTGCCCTCGATGATTTAGGCACGGCGGAGGCCCTGTGACCTAATCCTCCGGTGATTAAAATTTATGTCATGCAAAGAGAAGCCGGGTCACACACCAGATTATAGACTCGGCAGTTTGCAGTTAAAAGATGTTTTGCCATTCGTTTTAAACGCGCTGTTTTGCAAAGCCGTCAAGAACACGGTTACAAAACTTTGAAGGTCAAATGATAATAAGAAAAAACATAGTCACAGATCTAGCGCAGAGAAGGAAAACCTGTGACGCTCTGATAATTACTGAGGTAACACAAACTTCTTCGGGTCAAGTCGTTCGATGCGTCGTGCATCTCTCTCTCTCTCTGGTTTTGACTCTTGTAAAGATGACAACACCCCTCCCTATATCCCCCTCCCCTCCCTTAACCCCTTCTAGTCTATACAGTAAGTTCTTGTGAAGATCATGCAACAGCGACCGGCCCCGACAGATCAACTCTTGCTGGATTCCAGAGCCAGTTTCCTCAAGTTCAACCAAACTTTTTTTTTTTTATTACCATTATTTGATTTTCCTTGCTGGGTCTTTCACAAGAATTCCGTTGATTATATAGACTTCCAATCAGGGGTTTTTTTTTATGTCATTATCCGTTCGTTTCTGGTTAGTTCAGGCATGGAAGTTAGCAAATGATGATGGTGATAGATTATAAACCTATTCCCTTGTGTTAAATTTCTTTACTCTATATTACAGTGTAACAAGTCGGATTTGCGAGTTAAGATGCAAAATTCATTTGTTGTAACTCAGTTGTGGAATATATTCTATTGAATAAGTTCGTTTATTCATAAATTTACAAGTGATGTCGTGATAACACCATCACAGCCATAAACCATTTTTTGAGGAATGGTGTCGCCATGTTCCCGGACCAAACGCGCCGGGCAATGAAGAGGGGGAAGAGAATGAGAAGGAGGAGGTTTTACAGTTTCACCTTCAAGGAAGGTAAAAAGAGACATTGCTTCTTCAGGGGCGGGACGGGGAGAGGAGATGAGAGGAAAGAGAGTAAGTGAGGAAGGGATGTAGAATAGAATAATTGCTCTTGTCTCAGTGGTTAGATTCAGAACAGTATGTTCTCCATCCCTCGATGTGGGTGAATACTCCAGGAGTTCAAATTTAAATTGGCTTAACAGTTTTGTTTGCGTTACCTGGAAGCGTGTCGAAAGAGAGTAGGAACATTTTATTTTTGCTTTCTAGCGTACGTTTACACTCATCTGCAGACGCGTATGCCCTCGGAAGCACGTTCTTCATACCAATTTACTAACCATTTTTTGCCGTAAATTGCTTCATTGGGTTTCAGTAAACAATGAGGATTTTTTTAAGGAGGCAAGATAAAGCTTAATCCATTCCTATTAAAAAAAAATCCCAAGGGCGTTGTTTAGGTCAAAGTAAAGGACATCTTTTTTTTACCCGCGTAGTCCTCCATGCCCACCCACGGGTACATTAAAAAAAAAAAAAGATCCCATAGGCCTAGACGCTTGCGGCAGGGTTGAAGGAAGGTGACCCGAAGCACAAAAGGGGCCCAAAGTTTACAGTATGACCTTGAAGAAAGACACAAAAGACCAGCCTTTGGGAAAAAATGTGAGAAACAATACCAAATTTTCTTTCTACCCTGAAGAGGTACAGCGGCCAACCCTTTTCGAGGGGAAGCAAAGGATGGCCGGGAAATTATCAGTCACGTGGTCAGGTGGAGGAGGGCCTTCTTCTCTATGCGCGCTATGTGTGCTATCCTCCTAGGCCTTATTTAGCACCACGTCAGCGCATACCTACGGCGTAGGTATGCTGACCGGGTCTCCTGTGAAGGTCACTCTTTGGTTGAATTTATGGACTCACTCTCGATTTAAAAGGCCGGCCTCCCTTGATTGATCGGTTGGTATCTACAATTGAACCGCCGGTACTTGGTTTTAAGACAGGAATCCTTACGGTTTATTTTTGTAGAGTATACACCACATGAAAGGTGTGTATTTATGTTGTTTTTTTTCTTTTTAGCTATTTCCAATACACTAAATTTGGATTTTTTCTGAGTTAAAGACAATGAGGCTGTTATTTGTTATTACAAATAACAATAATGAATGCGTTATTACAGAATTTATAAGAAATACTGGCTGAAGCACACTTATCATTTTCAAATTAATTATATGTGATTATACAGAGGGAGACAGTTAGGATATGAGTCTCATTTGACTAAACCGCCAACGCTTACGTAGAGTTGCTAAGAAGAGCGGCATAACTTCGGCGGCAGAACACCGGAAGGTAACTCTACACAGGCCGTGAAGGACAACCCATCGTAGGTTCATGCACCTTTATCCCTATCCCTTGTCCCACTCTGATCTAGCCGTCCTCCGTCACTTCCCCCACCACCGCCCACCCCTTTTATTTTCCATAACTCCATTTCCATTCCGCTTAGGCCTTAAGGTTACAAAAAAATAGATAGGATCCACTGTATGCATGGGTCATGTCGCATTTGGATATTAAAATTGTTAATCGTTTTGGCTTTATCTTAGTTCCAATTCGGTGGAAGAGACATGGCGTAAGGTTCGATGTATATAAAATCAGTTTTATTTATGTTCTATATATATATATATATATATATATATATATATATATATATATATATATATATATATATATATATATATATATATATATATATATAGTATGTTATATATTCACGATTGTATATATCAAGCGAGGGATCGAAGTATTTTAGATAATAATAAGAATGGTCACCGTGTGTAGCTATTGTCTGTAGCAAGGAATTATGGGTATTGAGGAACTGCCGCTTCTAGATACTCTTTTATTTTCGATTTTCCGCCATCATGCTTCTCTCCCAGCAGTCTTCGTAGTTTACGCAACGTGAGACCTCTTTACGGTCAATTTGCAGTGAAAATATTGGTACGGGAATATCATAGAGGTATTTATTATGCTACAAAGCTTTCCAATTGGTATTTATCAAAAGACTAAGGTGTTTGCTTCTAAACGAAAAAGATGGCTCCATAATAGGTTAAGGTTTGAACAACTCGAGTTTTTTTCTCTCTCTCTCTCTCCATTATGAAGCTTAAAAATAAAGCCCTTGATTGTGATTCTTTCTATAACAGATTAGGTAATCATCCTCGTGACTAATATGCTCTAGGCTAGTGCCCAAATAACAGGGTATTCCTCTAATGGGGAAACTTGAGTTAGGCTAACCCATACGAATCCAAGCCGTCGGTTAGTGATCTAATTTTAGTAATCGTTTTCGAAACGTAAAGCTTATGTTGTGTGTTTTTTTTTTTCATTGCGGTATTTATTCTACATAAAAATCCTGGTTAGACGATGTAGCCAGATTTAGCTTGAAATTCGTTTTTACTGAATAAGTCGACGACATCTTCGTAGTAGAATATAACGTCACGGACAAACACGGTTATGTTTCCCTTTTGACAGACTGCAATGCTTCTGTAACTATTTGCTACGACTTCCTTGCGTTAGACTAAGAACCCAAATAGAAAGATAAGTTGGTAGTTCCGTGACAACGTAGGCTATAATGACACTGTGACAAAGCTAGACTGCGTCACTTTGTTAGGTTAGGCTATGATGCCACTTCGTCAGGTTAGGTTATGTCAGTTCTGCGTGAGGCTAGGGTCTTGCACCCTACATCATCACTGTTGATGAATAGGTTGAATTATTCTTTTGGCATGTCAAGGCACTGTGCCTTTGCAACATTAGACAATGGTGCCACTGTCGCAAGAGGGGTTACAACACTTATTCTAAAAACTATTGTGGTAGTATGTGAAAATTTGTTTTTTGTGGAAGCCAGGTGAACTTGTGTTCCAAATAGAAAGTACTTGTCCAGTGTGAGTAAATTTCTGTTTGTACAAAAAAAAAAAAAAAAGGTCATTCGCAGGTGTATTTAACAAAAAATCACGGAAAACATGCAACGACCATTTGCTAACTCCAGTTGGATGTTGGGAACTAACCTAACCGTAAAAACTATGACTGAGACTAAGGGTTCATATAGATAGTCCCATAAACATTTCAAGACGAATTCCTTTGTGCCACGTGATAGGAACGTTGGTTGAATATGATTTCAATGGAAGTACGCTCACTTTTTATTTCTGTATAGGGCATCATTTTATAGTTCTTTCTACTTGTGGTCCGGTGTGTGATACTTTACGGAGGTTTCATCGTCGGTCACCCGAGGTCAGTGAGACAAGAAATATAGGCCGAGAAGTTATTATAGGAAGACGACGAAGAGGGAATAGTTGTTCTGAGTTTATGGAACAGGGAAAGGGAGTAAGACGGAGGCGGGGGTTCAGGAGTAGAGTATAATGTGGGCTCTAGGGTGGGTGGGGGGCAGCGAACAGGAGTAGAAGTATCGGCACCACCCTCGTTGCATGGCACCTTTTCTCATGGCATTTATTGACACTTTTCTGCCGTTCGTCCCTTCACCTGAGTGCATCAGGAAGCCCTGGCTTGTTGTTTGAAAGCAATCCCTTGTAAAAAAGGAATGGCCTGACCCGGGCAAACCGGTCGAAAAAAAGCCACAAAAATTGCCTTTGAGCTGCGAGGCAATGCCTCTCTTGCACCGAGCGGCATGACAACTCCGGTTGGGGTAGACGATCTCAGTTGACCGAAAGTTTGCTCACCTTCACCGTAAGTTCCTTCGTCCTTCCCTCCCGCTCTATCCCCCTCCCAACAAGTCCCTATTGCGTCTCTCCTGGCTCTGCCACCTCCTCCCTTCTCCTTTTCCTCTCTTCCAGGACCACCTCCTCTATTTAACACAAGATTATTCAATGCAAAAATAATTTGATCTCAGACACTTTTAAAACATGTTTTACCGCTTCTACAATAATAATTTATGTATCTATCCCGTTTTATAATGTCATATTCCCAATGATTGTTCAATTTTCATTAGGTCCTTTAGTTGAACGGTAGTGTTCTATGCCCACGTATGGTAGGCCCTTGTTTCGCCCATAGCCTTACCCAGTTATAGTGACATACCAGATTTTAAGGGGAGGAGAGGGGGCTTGCGACATACAGCTTCATTCCTAGTGGCTTGATGATAAATCGAAAGGTTGTACCGTATCTTGATAGTACCAACGACTTTAAAAAGATTAAAGGAACATAGTGTGTGTATACATACATAGACACATACACGTATATATATATATATATATATATATATATATATATATATATATATATATATATATATATATATATATATATATATATATATATATATATATATATATATATATATATATATATATATACTGTAGTGTGTGCATGTCAGTTCGTGTGTGTACGTGGTAAAAGCTATTTTGGTTTTGTTTGTAAAACGGTAAGTTTAAGCTGAAAAATTTTAATGTTTTCATTCTGAGGCAACGGAAAGGGAAGTTTGTTTTAGTCAAACTCCTGGCTTCGTCGGGTGTTGGGGAGGGGGGGGGAGGAGGAGAAGCAGGGTTTCATCTATGATCAGTATTGAGGGGTGGGCTGGTTGGGGTGGTGTAGTAGGTTGTACTTGGAATACTGGTTGCGGTGGTGGAGCTGGTGTTTGTAGGTCAATAACACCACTACTATTACCCCTTCTGTATCCCCACTTGTTTTACCTCCTCATCATATTTGTATTTTTCTCACTACCCATCTGCAGGATGTTCTATTGGCCCTTTGCAGCCATATCTTTCAACATACCGACAACCCTCGTTTTCAACTTACTCTCACATTGAAAGGCACTTAACAGCACAGGTACGTGGGTGAAGTTTGATGTGGTATATTAACGTGAAACATGGAAGGTTGTGATATAGTTCATATCACCTTGATTTATGTGTGTTTTTTTACAAGCGATCATGGAGCATATTTATTCTTGTAAGTTGGTAATTATTATAATCATCACCACATAAAGCAAACGATCGAAGATATAAGGAGAAGAAAGAGAAAATAGTATGGTCTAATAGCCCCGGCATCTGGGGGAGAAGATTCCACGTTCAAGCCACGTATCTATAAAATCTTGAGGGTCAATGTTACACGGTGCCGCTGGCTCTCTCTCTCTCTCTCTCTCTCTCTCTCTCTCTCTCTCTCTCTCTCTCTCTCTCTCTCTCTCTCTCTCTCTCTCCTTCATCCTTAGTTTTATCATTCTATAACCTACAGGGGTATTTTTTTCCGGATTTACCTGGCTATTGGGGAAATGGTGATTAGGATTAAACAGATTAACACTGCCGATAGGATTTACCTACCGACCATTTTAATGCCATTATACATTTTTACCTGCTTTGTATTTTCCAACTACAGTGTATCGTGTTTCCTTTTCTATGTTTCTTATGAGACTAATTTCGTTAATTATCTCAATGTCTTATGATTTATATTCATTGATATTTATCATTTATCATTTATAGTTTATGCATCTCTCTCTCTCTCTCTCTCTCTCTCTCTCTCTCTCTCTCTCTCTCTCTCTCTCTCTCTCTCTCTCTCTCTCTCAACCAGTTCTTGGGAGCAACATTTTTTTATAACCAATCTTGTTTGTTTCTTGGTTGTCCTCTTGTGCATGCATGAACCAACAAAATGCTTTTTCCGAAGTAGATAAGTCTTAAACCGTTGTTTTGACCCTCTTACGTTCTAAAAATTCCCGCAAAAGAAAAGAATACTCACACACATACATGCACATATATATATATATATATATATATATATATATATATATAATATATATATATATATATATATATATATATATATATATATATATATATATATATATCATCATCTCCTCCTCCTACGCCTATTGACGCAAAGGACCTCAGTTAAATTTCACCAGTCATCTCTATCTCGAGCTTTTAAATCAATACTACTCCATTCGTCCTCTCACACTGCACGTTTCATTGTCCTCAGCCATGTAGGTCTGGGTCTTCCAACTCTTCTAGTGCCTTGTGGTGCCCAACACTTTTCATTATTTCCTAAGCTAGAAGTGTAAGAAGCTCGTTATAACTTGCTAGTTTTAACTTTTGCAAGGTTTGAAGAGTTGCATATCATTCTTTATTTGTATGCTATATATATATATATATATATATATATATATATATATATATATATATATATATATATATATATATATATATATCAAATAGTATAAGGTATGAAGGAATTCAAGAACACGAAACGAAAGAAAACGTGCACGGATGTCGAAAATGTTATTGAGACTAACAACCCCCGCGGCTGTTTTTGAACCTGCGCTGGATGTTTTCGTCTCACCTGTTATTTATTCAGTCAAAATCTTAACCAAATACCTTAACCCCTTCTTCTCCTTCTTCTTTTCCCCCTGTTCTTTTAGTGAAGCGCCCGCTGACCCTTGAAAATCTCTGAAGTGTGACCTATGTCCCGAGGGCGACTTGCGAATAATTTTACCCAGTCGGGGTCTTAGTTGTTTTGAATGCTATCTCTCTCTCTCTCTCTCTCTCTCTCTCTCTCTCTCTCTCTCTCTCTCTCTCTCTCTCTCTCTCTCGTTAACGTATCGCGTTCAAGAATAGACGCACATGGCAGGTATATGACGACACCAACACCGCCGGTAACAACGACGAAATTAAATGATACAATATACATTGCGAGTATGTGTTGAACCCGTGTATGCAAGATCAGGAGATGAAACTTGCAGGCACACAGAGAAATGTGCGTGCGCCTGTGTGTGTGTTCGTATACATACATATACACACTCGCTCACACCTAAATTCAAAGAAACCCTCGTGCATTCTGGGAGGTTCCTTGTGGGTCAAGTCATGATACGGAAGTAGGGCGCCCGCTGCTCCGACCGGGTAGTCTAGTCTCCCGCCCTCGACCTGACCTGACCACATGTGTTACACAAGTGGCCCAGCTTACGGCTGAGCCAGCTTCAGCATCAGCAACCTCTTCTAAGCTGTATTTGAACTCCGTTATTCTTCTTACTGGCCCGTCACACAGGAGTCTCAGCTCTGTCGGCGGTCCGTCTTCGTAAACAAGGTCTCCTCCCCCCGCCTCCCTTTTTAACGCACTTAAGCCAGTGGGCTCATCTATGCCCTTAACGACCAATTAATTAAGAGGTCAAGCGGGGCCAGGTTAAGGTGGGCCAGGTCAAGGTCAAAACACGTGAAATAGGACACTTCGTTCCAGAACGTTCCTTCCTAGGTTCTCACGCTTTCCCAGGCCTCCGGTGACTCGGAGAATGTTTACTGGATCTGGAACTGATAATCTGGACAATCTGGCTTATATTATTGTAGTTTTTGTTTACGAGCCAATGTAGCCCTTCGTGGTTTTCTCTTTTTTTTCTTTTACGGTTTAAATGTTGTATCACTTTTCCTCTCGTCATTATTAATCGGTTTTCCTTTTGTGTCATAATAAAATGTAAAGGGTGTCTCTCTAAAATTTTAATTTATTCACTGACGAACGTTGGTATTTATCTACTGTGAAATGCAGAAACTGGAGGGAAAGTGAAAGGCAGAGTCGAGTTGCTTGAAATCGCTTCCGGATTAGAAAGGAGGCCGAGAAAAGGAAAATGAAATGCCGAGAGGAAAAAGGAAAAGTATTAGAAATCGATGTCATTTATGAAAGTGAGTGCATTTCCCACTATTATCTTGATATTTGCGTTTCTTAATAATAATAATAATAATAATAATATGCTGCATTGCATCTATTTTGTCAAAATACGAAAGTACCTAACTACCCGAACTAACGTTGCTTCACTTAATGAAACATTTTGTTATACATTATCATTTAGCCATATTTTTCCCCGGACCGGGACAGGTCAGAGGTCACGTACAAAAATTTGTTTGTCACTGGACTGTTGACCTCACAGGGGGACATGTCAAGGACAGCGTGGGGTCACCGTGGCCCTTTCTCTTCCCGCGAGGTCGGGTGATGAACCCGAAAAAAAGAGGTCACGAGTTGGAAAGTAAGAAAAAATGGGATGGGAAGGGGGGTAGGGTAGTGTTCAATTAAGTTGACCCCTACTGACCTCGCTAGATCAAAGGATAGACCTACCGCTTGGCGGTCAGGTGTCTATTGTACGTTTTCATATTTTGATTCAAAATTTTTATATAATATTCGTTTGTCGATATAACTTTTGTGTTTGATTTGAAGTTTCAAAGCAAAAGTTTATTCAAATCCACATTGTCGAAACACTTAAAAAACACGAAAGTCTTCATTTTTTTTCTTGAAAGACTCGATATCTTCTTAAGTCTTTCGGATTTCTATTGATTTCGAAACCATTTGTAACCATTCTCATGTCATCACGATTTAAATACCATTATTTGACGACATGGCTTTAGTTGAATATATATATATATATATATATATATATATATATATATATATATATATATATATATATAAATATATATATATATATATATATATATATATATATATATATATATATATATATATATATATATATATTATATATATATATTATATATATATTATATATATATATTATATATATATTATATATTATTATTATTATTATTATTATTACTTACTAAGCTACAACCCTAGTTGGAAAAGCAGTATGCTATAAGCCCAGGGGCTCCAACAGGGAAAATAGCTCAGTGCGGAAAGGAAAAAATGAAAATAAAATATTCTAAGAAGAGTAACAACAATAAATATCTCCTATATAAACTACAAAAACTTTAACAAAACAAGAGGAAGAGAAACAAGATAGGAGAGTGTGCTCGAGTGTACACTCAAGCAAGAGAACTCCAACCCAAGACAGTGAAAGGCCATGGTACAGAGGCTATGGCACTACCCAAGACTAAAGAACAGTGGTTTGATTTTGGAGTGTCCTTCTCCTAGAAGAGCCGCCTACCACAGCTAAAGAGTCCCTTCCACCCTTACCAAGAGGAAAGTGGCACTGAACAATTACAGTGCAGTAACCCCTTGGGTGATGAAGAATTGTTTGGTAATCTGTGTTGTCAGGTGTATGAGGATAGAGGAGAATATGTAAAGAATATGCCAGACTATTCAGTGTGTATGTAGGCAAAGGGAAAATGAACCGTAACCAGAGAGGAGGATCCAATGTAGTACTGTCTGGCCAGTCAAAAGACCCCATAACTCTCTAGCGGTAGTATCTCAACGGGTGGCTGGTGCCCTGGCCAACCTACTACCTATATATATATATATATATATATATATATATATATATATATATATATATATATATATATTTGTATCAGGTAAAATCGCTACCTAGACATGAGACTAATGACACAATGTAATTAGTTTTAATAAAAATAGACTAGATAATCATCGATTGTGTAATTCCCTGTAAATAATTTACTATTTTTAGAGCTTTCTTTAATCTCCTAGCTAGTCATGAATCAATAGAGAATGTTGTGCTTATAGTTGAGAATTTTACCATGGTGAGTGATCACACACACAGTACTGCATTATGCGCTTTAATATGTCTACCGCATTCGAATATAGCAAGGAATAGTTGTCTTAGAAAAAAGAAAAACTAGTGGCGGTCTTTCTCGCGTGTTTGAGAGGTTGGGGAAGGTATGGCACGAGGGTCGAAGGAAGAAAGGGGCTGCGACTGTGACAGTAAAAGGTGTTTTGAAGGGAAGTCGAAAAGTGAAAGTAACGGCTACTATCGGACACAACAGGATAACAGCTATAATACACTAATGAATGGGACGAATGTTCACTGGATTTGATTTATGAAGTAGATAAGATGGACATTTTACATTTATATATGGCCAACGTGGTAATGAAATGGCCAAACTCCAGACATGAATTTGGACATGTCTGAGGCCTTTGTCCTGCAGTGGACTAGAAACGGCTGGATTTGTTATATATATATATATATATATATATATATATATATATATATATATATATATATATATATATATATATATATATATATATATATATAGGCTCTATACCATGGTCTTCTACTGTTGTGGGTTAGTTCTTTTGCTTGAAGGTATGCATACTTGGGTTCTATTCTATCTAATTTCTCTTCCTTTTGTTTTTGTTTTTTTAAGTTTTTATATTTTATAAAGGAAATGTTTATTTTAATGTGTCTGTTCTTATAAAAATTTATTTTTCCTTGTTTCCTTTCCTCACTGGGTTAATTTCTCTGTTGGGTCTCCTGGGCTTAAAGCATACTGCTTTTCCAATTCTGGTTATAGCTTAGGAAGTAATAATAATAATAATAATAATAATAATAATAATAATAATAATAATAATAATAATAATAATAATAATATATACTGTACACAGTGTGGATTTATGGAATTACCTCACTACTGTATACTGATTTTGGGTAAACTTGAGTCTGGAATTCGAGTAATTACGCTGTTGTGTAATGTAATGTAACTTTTTTTACCCTTAGGCGAAAGTCATGACTTGAATGGCCATTTTATAGTTTATAGTAAAAGATAATTAGTTCTGGTATTCAGGTGTAAGTGCTGAGAGGCCGCACCGGCCGGCAAGTAGGCCTAATGGCAGCCCTCTAAGGCCCAGCGTGTAGGTTAAATTGGAGCTTAGGGAAACTGGGAAAAGGGGAATCACCCAAACGAAGCGAGAGGATAACGGAAAAGGAAAGTGAAAGTGGGGAGAGAGAGAGAGAGAGAGAGAGAGAGAGAGAGAGAGAGAGAGAGAGAGAGAGAGAGAGAGAGAGAGAGAGAGAGAGAGAGAGCACTTACCGAAAGTGACAGTAAGGGACATTGGGCTTTCTTTTGTGGTTGGGTCTAAATAGAGATCGAGATAAGAGAGGGTAAAAAAGTTGAACGCTATTTCACATACCTTAAAGGCTTCTCTTATCACTCAGTCTTGTGTATAAAAGAATAGTATAAGAGTTTATAACTAAATATATGAAAGTTAAAGCGGCAAACATACTTTAATATGAACATAAAGGAAAACGTCACGAATTAGACAAACTTGTATTAAGATTTCGAATTTTTCATGTTGAGAATGTCAAACACAAAATTTAATTTTGAACTGGCTGTGTAAAACAATTTTATTTCTAATAAATTTTGATGCGTAAAATGAGGACATTGAATTATATCGAAAATATAGTAATTTTGGAGTCTATCGAAAAAAAATGTGTAATCCAATAACAATAAATTGCACTAGAAAGGAGGAATGTTTTTGTGGTCTAAGGAACCGTACCGTGGCCTGAAAATGAGTCATTTTTAAAGGGATTGCATGGCTGCTTGATCGAACACACTGCTACACACTGGGACCCGCCTTCCCACTGCTTCCTGGTTATATCCCGTACTCAGGTGTCTTGGATTATTTACATTGTATTTTAAGTATTTTTTATAACCCTTTTTTTAAGTCTTTCGAGTTCTCTTATTTACTTATATTGTATTTTAAGTATCTTATTTTTAGGTAACCTTTTTTAATGTAAAAAAGGGGTCTATCGAGTTCTTTTTACTTATTTGTCGCAATGATTTCGTTCACCATATATTAATTTACTACATTAACGAAACCAAAATATTTCCTGACTAGATTTTTTCCAAATAATATTACAACTTATTACTCATATGACTTCCATGCTGTGACTCGGATTACTAAGTACAAGGAAGAATTATGCAACAAAAGACAAGACCTGAGGCCGCCTTTCCTGGAAAAGGAATAGCTAGGTAACAACGACCATATCGAAGTCTTGATGTTATGGCATTAGCACACGATCCATATCGTGACAAAGAATGCGCTCGTGTTGTTGAGCGGGGGTGGAAGACCACCAGCCACCAGGTGCTCGTGCATACATTTGCTACACGGAAATAAAATCCATATACCAAAGGACGTGGCGGAGCAGCTAAAGATTTCCATGACACATGGGGTTAAGAACCCCCGGCGAAGAATGCCATTTGAATTGATTGAGACTAAACAAAACTGAAAGTGTCCGACGTAAATTTACAGCAGTTTTTTTTTTTTTTTTTTTTTTTTTTTTTTTTTTTTTTTTTTTTTTTTTTTTTTTTCTCGTCGGTCTGTTTTAGAGTCGCAGGTTGTGATAAGCTTGTCATAGTACAAACATGTTGTCGAGTAACGTAGTTTGGGTTCCACTGGGGTTCATTGCTAATGCTTCCGAGAATGGGTCGATCGGCGGCGATCGTTTTCCGTTCTTCTTATCGGTTTGTTTGGTGATTTGGCGGCATGAGACATCTAATTGGCCGTGTGTATGTGTTTTGCTTATTCACTGGTCGTACTTCAGGGAACCGACTGTTTGTAGATATCGTTTTTGTTTAGTTTAAGAGAGCTTCGGCGTTTTCAGAATTTATAAATGATAGTTTACAGATAAATATGTCAAAGACAATGTTAGAATTCAGAATTGTACACATTACTTTGGTCGTTGAAAAGAAATGTGTATTCAAGTTGTGTAGTCTTAGGCCTAGATGGTTTTAGCCACCTATTTATATCGCCCAATACTTCCTTATCACCAATAGCATAGGGTTTTTTTCGGGAATTCGACGCATTTATAGATGACCCTTGGGCTTGAACTAAAATAAATACCTTGAATCTACGTAGAATGGCATAATGTGTTTCATAGTTGCTCATATATTTGTATTTGGGAAATGTAGCGAGAGTTGAAGTATATGTATATGCATGTGGTCATTATGCTACGTAACACACCTGCTCATGACATCCGGAGACAGAAGTATTGCGAAGGCTTAACAAACTTCCGTAACATCCGGTTGATACTTATCCATTAGTTGGGAAGTGAGAGAGCAAGTGATTGAAAGTTACATGCTTCAGCAGAAAGTAGCCGGGCCATGGTTGAAAGGGGAGTGTCTTGGAATCTGAAAGAAGCCAAAAGTGGTGGCCTGCTGCCCTAGCCCCATCGTTTCTCCTGTCGGAGTCGCAGAAAGGGAAATCGGAGGGGGCCGGTGGGCCACCGGGTGAATGACATATATCCACCGATGCCTACATTTGAACATGATCCCGCCCATCTCTTCCCCTCCCCCACTATCCGACCATGCTCGTTGACTTCCCCCTACTAAAGCTTCACCCCCCTTACTCCTTACTATCGCTTGTAACTGCTACGTCTTCATATGTGCGCTGAAATCATCTTCGTTAAGGTAGGTGAACCGAAATAGGTAAATGACATACAGGCTACTCTTTAAGGGCGATTCTTCTGTGATTGTAAGCCTCATCTTGGCCTTTACTTGTCGCCACGTCAATCACCATTACACTGGAAAGGCCACTTGACTATTGCTATAGCGAAGATTTTGAGTCTAAGCGTCCGGGACGAAATGAGTCAAGGGCCGGGCGATGAACTCTAGTTCATGGCGGACCAATCAGAAAACGTCAGCGCTACCGGGTCTTGAACGTAGGCGCTCTCATTGGCCAGTACCGTAGCGACTGCATGAGCAACTTTATGCTTGAAGTGCGTAAGAGTGAAAGTCGGTTGCAGGGAGGGTCAAGGTTCCAGAACTCCAGGAGTTCGGTGATGTAGGGGGAACTTGAACGAAGAATCGTCCTCATATTATAACTTTCACTGTGAACATGTGCACCTCTGCGCTTGTCTTGGCCGATTAAGCGGTTTGAATGAAACCTTGTCAACAAGAGGACCCAAAGTCGCTCTTGCTTTATTGAAGAAGAGGAGGAGGAGACTAGTGTGTCCCAGTTCTCCAATTTCCCTCCTTTTTTTCCTTCCACTTGCTGAGGACAACCGTAGCCACTGGAAATTAAGTGTAGATAATGCAGGATCTGGCAAGTGATTTATCAATAATGATCATCACTGAGGACTTGCAAATGTTTCACTCAATGCCACCACCATCTCCCGTCGACGCCAGGGATGATTCTATTCACTTAGGTGAGTTCACTGGGAAGATCGAAATAAAGCACCGGAGGGCGAAGGAGTCTTTTATAAGTTATACAGGCTTATTCCAGTTTTAGTCTAGTTGCGGATTCATTAAAGCTAGCGAAGGGTTCAATTCTTTTGAATATATTAACGACTGTTAGATCATTCTGAGAGAGCATATTTTATTTAGATACCTATTGTTTAATGATTTTGAGCATTATCAAGTGAACATTTCTTTTATAAAGATTTTGATTAGATTTACTACATATTGTTGATTATTATTGTACATATTTTAACCTATGCCTTATACATTATTGTATGTTATATTGTAAGATTAACCACTAGGGTAACCATTCTGAGCTGCTGACAGGAATAATGATGAGCAACGTCATTAGTCCCAGACCCTGTAACCTACTGAATGATTTACTATGTAGTAATCTAGTGCATTTTAGTTACTATGACATTATTGAATAGACATGATTTTTTTTTTATATGGGGGCAAGAATGGATTCAGCGTTGAGGAGTTAAGAGTTTTAGCAGTTATAATTCTAAGGACCACTTCCTCCTTATTTCATTAAAGCTTGTGACTATTCATTGTTATTATAAAAAGCCGTCGGGTTGTTAATCCTATACAGGTAAAACCTTTATGCTACTTAAATAAGAAATTTGTTTCGTGTCTAGACACTACACTTTTGTTAATTTTTAGTAAATATTTACCTTGCCAATGCCACCAAATGAACAAACCATGTAATGTGAAGTCAGTGGGCTATATGATATTAATTTATAACAATTATACTGATGATGATGATAGTTACATAAAAAGCCGAAGAGACCGGCTATGATTTAGCCTTTACGTGAGATTAACCTTGATGTCTACCCCGGCTCGTTCTATTCGTGGTAATCTCCGAGATTCCCCGCTTTTCGACGAATGATCCCTCGCTGCTTTTAAAGGATAAATCAAAGAATTATTGGTTCCATTCCCAGGTATAATACTCTTGTCCCTCGCCGGATTATGAAAAGGGGGATATCCATAAGGAGAGAGAGAGAGAGAGAGAGAGAGAGAGAGAGAGAGAGAGAGAGAGAGAGAGAGAGAGAGAGAGAGAGTATGGGTAGGATGAGGGGAATAAGTTATAAGGGGAAAACGGAAGATATGTGGAGAGAGGGGCAAAGGGAAGGAATTAGAGAGAAATAATAGGGAAAAGGAGGAAGGGGCGTGAATTGAGTAAATGAAATTTAACAGTGACGGGGGTATTAGTATTCATTATAAAATGTAGGTAAGTTTGGAATTCATTAATAATTTTGACAAATGCTTAAAATTACACAAATTTCCAATATAAACAAGATTATATCTCAGTTAAAAATAGTTTTGTGGATATTTTGAATATACATACAGACGTGGTCCTGCAACCACAAGGGGTCGGCACAGTAGTCTAACGTCTATACATTCTGACTCCGGGCTAGCAAGAGGATCATCATTACCAGCAAATGTCTAAGATAGTGCTACACTTCATTCAAAAATGCATAATTAGGTCCAGGTACGGAAGCTTCCTTCAATCAATTCAAGTAACGTCGCTTCCTTAGGTAAGAAACTTACTTCCGGTTAGGTCTCCGTGGAAAGGAAGCTCCTTTGTCCTCAAAAGGTCCCGAAATGTCAAACAAGTTCTGCTCGTATGAAGGGTTTGGAAGAATCCTACAGAACCTTAAGGTAATGACTCCATCACTTGAAGAGGGAACTCTGAACTTATTCCTGTACAAGGAACAGACGAGGCATTGTTGAGATCTCGAGTTTCCATTTTTGCGTTCTATATCTTACGTACCCGAATGCGATACGATTGAACTAGTTGCATTGCAATATTTTTATTTAATTGCATTTTATAATGAATATATTACTGCTATGCAGAATATATTGAGATACCCTAAGTATAAAAAACTGCCAGAAACCTAACACGTCAAGAGAATTTTGCAAAGCAATGTATGTGAGAAGTATCGGTAGCACAAAAGTCATCATTGTTTTAAAACATCCAAGAAAAGGTATTCTATACAACCATCATCACTGCAACATGACAAACTACTTCGGTTGGTAATAACAAACTTCAGTTCTGACCTTGCCGACAGGGACCAAGTTACGCAGGGGGATGCTATTTCACTCCCCCACGTACCCCACCCCCCTTTTTCTGGAGCCGATCAGCTTATTTTCTTTATTTTACCATCAAAGATGTCCTTTCGGTTATGAAAGTCTTTTCCAAACTTTTTCATTCCTCATGATCCATTCGATTCTACTGTAGTTTTCCGGATTATGTCCTGTCGTCCTCAGTCACAGATGCGTCGCGATATTTTTGTCCTTGGATGTTTGACTTTGTGTGTTATTTGGATTATGAGGTTTTAACACGAAACTGTATCTTTGTTTAGAGAGAGAGAGAGAGAGAAGAGAGAGAGAGAGGGCAAGTATTTAACCCACTTGGTCTCTCAACCCTGAAGTGTGACGTAAGCGGGTTTAGGAGGAGAGGACAGTACAATGCACACCTGGCTCTATGCAACTTGCAGTCTTTATTGCCTCTTTCTCTCCTTTGTATCTTTTGCATTGTCATTTTGTTCTTGCTTGTGTGTTTAGATCGTTTTAGAATAAGAGGTTTCATTCTTGCCCAATTTAACCGAGAGCAAAGATAAAAAAAAAGTATATGATCTCGTCATTCCGTCTCGAATTGATGCCTTGGGAGCTTTGGGGAGGTGGGTGGGTTGATGGTCCGGGTATTGGATGTTTGCTCCAGTATTTGGGTTGAAGGACCGCTTCGACCTTGAAGTTCTCCCCTTCTTACCCTCGCCCTATCCCTGTCGCCCTCCATTCCTATCTATCCCTTGCACCTTGAGCAACTTCTATCGCGCCTCCTCACCCTTCTCTTCCTGTCCTATCCCTCCTAACCCTCACCCATCGAACCCTGGTTCCTAGCTACTTACCTATCCCATTAACATTGGAAGGTCTTCGTCCTCTTCCCTCTAAACTCGTCTTCAAATTCTTCATCTCATTCTCGGTTCTACTCAACCGAATAGACAGTGAATTTGGCGTCATTTTTTTTTTTCATGTCATGGAAGTTTCCCTTGCACCACATTCATTTTGCCGTGTGGCATTAAGGACTTGTAATGGTCCATGGCAAAATAATTTTACGATCTATTTATAGAAACTTATAATCGATACGGCAGTGTGCGATTGAATTTCATCTTTCTGGAATTTTGTGGGCTGGTTTTAAGCTAATGTGATCTGTGATGGATTGCGCAAACTATCAGCTGAATCTTGTCTTTACTGTCTAAAGAAAGATGCAGCTTTATTGGATTTTTCTGTTTTTTCTGCAGTTGCCTATCTACTTATTGTCTAGGTTTATTCCATACCTTATTTGTTGAAAGCAAATCCTGATGCCTTATCGCAGCATTATAAACATAGCACTGAATAGTGAAGCTTGCTTCTTGAGGAAGAAAATTTCTTCCTCACTAATTGCTGTGTTGAGCTTTTGCTCTCGATCGGCATTCATATCACAAACGTGATTCCCCATGTGTAGTTCTCACCGTGTAACAAAGGATAAAAACTGGTCTCGAAAACACACGTATCCCATTTACATATTCACAACAGCTTTCCGTTGACATTCTCCCGGCAGAGCCTTCTTATGAAGCTTGGCTTTAGATGGCGAGATTTGAATAAAACGGACATATGGTTAAACTTCTACCCAATGGTCAGTTTACCATTGACTGTGTGGGTGGACGATTGAAATCTCATAGCATCAGAATATAAATGCAAGAGCATGGAAGCTTTAGACTGTAAGGCGAGGGAGTATTTAACCATATATATATATATATATATATTATATATATATATATATATTATAAATATATATATATATATATATATACACACACATACATAATATATATGTATATATATATATATATATATATATATATATATATATATATATATATATATATATGTGTGTGTGTGTGTGTGTGTGTATTTTCAGCAAAGCTAAAATTTAAAAGGTGTATTTATTCAAGTTTATTACGGTGTTGACAGCAATTTCTCAGAAGCACAACGCTTCGTATATGTATTTTTAGGATAGCTTTCCTTGCTGCACTCGTCTGCCTGTATGTGTCACTAGTTTAAATCTTCGTCGTCTTATCGTTTGTCCCCGAAGACCTTGACCTTGGGGTGGGAAGCAAAGTGCTCAAAGGGGGTAGAAACTCTCTCTCTCTCTCTCTCTCTCTCTCTCTCTCTCTCTCTCTCTCTCTCTCTAGTATGTAGCATTATTTGTAAGAGTATTTGATATTGCATTCAGGTTCTCTCTCTCTCTCTCTGTCCAAGCGATGAATCCATTGCTTGCAACATTCACTAGAGTGAGAGTTTTTGCACATTCGATGCTGCATGAAACCACTCCGAAGCAGAACTGCCTTCCTTGTTCTCAAAAGAACTAATTTCTCGCGTCCGTCTGTGTTTCGTTTTCGCTTTTGTTCAGCTTTCAGAATGTTGGCGAAAGTTATGTAAACTGGCTTATCACTTCGGTTTTTGCTGTTCGATTCGTAAGCCAGTTACATCAGGTTGTAACTCAAGTGGGATATTTTTTTTGAAGTGGCATTCCTGTGTTTCTTGATTATTTTGGTGAATCATCCTTTGTGAGATGTAAGAATGTGTTACTGGTATTAACAGTAATTGTGGTATTAACCGTAACAGGGGTAGTAAGAGTAAAAGTTTTTAGTAAAACTTTAACAAAGATAATTAGTCCTTAAGAATTGTTAATTTCGTTACTTTTTCGTATTGACATTAAAATTAATATTGCATTAGCAGTCGAGAAATCCACGAAGAATTTGACGAGTGCCAACATTTTTTATCAATGAACTGAACGCCATAAGCATTTTCAAATGATACCCTTCATATCATATCATATATATAGAATCAAATAAACAATTCTGATGGCGGGAAGTGGTCTGAGTAAGAGCCCTCCCAATCCCTTAGCAACAGCCGAAGGCTCCAAAAACCCGCCTCCCATTTTTAGTAGTTCGTTCATTTTGGCCCGTACTCGTTTACCCACGATAGATCTCGTTCATCATGACACATTACGTGTGAGACTGCTCTCACTTATTTTCATTGATGGCATAATTTTTTAATAACATTTAAAAACTCTTTCATGTAATGTTTTTGTCATTTGATGATTGCATATGCAAGTACGAAGGATTGCTAGTTATATTTGCAATGATCGGAGTATACAGGAGTACTTGGGGTAACTTATTACTTGTAATTGAAAAGTAATGTGGTAAATGTATTTTTACAGTGAAGCAGTGTCCATTTTAGCGAGGAAGAGAAGACACTTTCTCAAAATGTTAGTAAACTAAGTTGAATTTACTTCCCTCTTATCAACAAAACATCATTTTAATCATGGAAGTTGAAACAAACTTGATTGCACTGAGCGATTGTATATCATGATGATATTTTTGTCCAACCGAGAAATTCTTCACGACACGACTGTTTTCGAATGTTGTTGCTATTTGTTAGTGCAATAGACGTTGCAAACAGGCTCAAGTGCCAGTTGCTATTCAGTGTTTTGTGTACCGGAGGCATCGTGACCTCGAAATGAGAGGAGGAAGGAGAGGTGAGGGACGGGTCTTGGTGGGGGGAGGGGTTGGGATTGGTTGGTGGTTAATAGAAGAGTACTAGGAAGCAACAAGTCTCTTTGTTGAGACTTTGGATGCTCGCGTTAGCCACCGTAGAATTTCCTTGATCTAAAGTTTTATCCTCATATACAAGACGTTCGATCTGAAATTTATGTATTTTTAATATTTCACCCCCTCCCCCATCAATTTTGCACCGCCAGGTTATGGTAGTCAATCAATTCTTCAGTTTACTTTGGTATGTTCAGAGCGAGGGGAAGACCCTGGGTACTGAAGTGCCTCAAGGTGTTTTTATTCTGGGGTGCCAACGTCAACGCCATTATGATTTGGCACAAGAGCTATTTATAGGAAATGGGCCTCGAAAATAGAAGGGCATTTCGTAGAGAATGAAAGGGTTGGGGCAGTTCTTGGTAGCTCTGTGACTGAAGGCGAAGAAGGGGCCATGGGGCCGCTATTGGGGTGTGTGCTAGGAGAAGGAAGAGCCGCACCAGCAGCAGCAGCAGCAGGGACGGGCCTTGAGTAGTCCGTTGACCGCGTCCTGCCGACGACCTTCATATAAAACAACACTGCCACGTCTATGTTCTTCCCCCTCCTCCTTTTTCCCCATCTCCTGCTTCTGCTGCCGTTGTAACTGCTGCCTTATGCTCACACTGCTGGGACACCGCCACATTGGTGTTCATTTTTCATCGTCACATGTTAATTATTATAGGTAATTTGTACGCGAATGCATACGCTTATAAACACAATATGATTTGCAGTGTGTGTGTTGACGGTTTATGCAATATTTGTTGCTCATCTCCCATAAAGTTCCATTTTTTCTCTTCAAGATGACTATTGCTGGTGTTTTTAATATGTTTTGACATTCGCCAGGACCCAACAGAAATTGCTTAGCAATGCGAAGCGTAGATTATCGCTGGTTTTAACCTTGAACTCTTGCGATGGTGTTTTGGGGGGCTACGGCCGATGGAGAGGGCCTGGCCCCTTACCTCCCACCCCTCAATCTCACCAACCACAAGTATTATGGCTTTGTCAAACGACCGATAAATTTGATTTTTTTTTTCTGCAAATGTGGAAGAATGTACAACATTACGACAGGTGTCAGGATGGAAACCAAATTGGCATTAAAGTTTGAGGTTACAGTTAGGACGTCGAAAAGGCACTGCAGGTAATTCAGATCGATTATGGCAGAGAGACCTTTGGGGCTTCATCTGGTGTAACCTTGCCGTCTATGGGGCACGTAGAGTTATGTAGGGACAGGATTTGTTAGGGGCTGGGTATGGGTGGAGGGGATGGTGAGGTTAACAAAGGGAGAGGATGGGCGTGCTGGGGTAGGAAGGGTAGAGTGAGAGTGAGGGGAGTAAGGGGGAGGAGGTTGCCTCCGATATACGGGTGAAGGTTAAAGGCGTAAAGTTGCCAGGAACCACCACGTGTCTCCAACCTCATTATGGATGCAACATTAATCTAGTTCGTGTTGATTTAGCTTCTATTTAGGGGTGGACTGAAAAAAGGGTCCATCCACTTATTGGGATTACGGGGGTTTAGAGAGGAAGCGAATAGACATGGCTAGAAAGTAAACAAGATAAAATCAATTGTGTATTTTTTTATCCGTAATTAGAGTAGCCGAATACAGTGTCATATTTTTATTCCTGCTTCCAAGCTCTCCCTCGCCCCTAACCCATAGTAACATCCCAACCGTACTTGTAAGCCCCATTCCATATAGGTAAGTGATGCTTGCAGTAACGTCATCAGCAGTAGCATTAGCCTCGCCCGTAGAAATGACAGTAGCATTCGCTGGCTCCCGAGCGCCAGGATTCTAGTAGCAGCTTCCTTCTTCCTTAATCCTATGACCAATCCTTTGGTGGCAGACATCATTTCCTGGTACGAAGGATGTCCTGGTCTGGGGTGACATGATACACATAGACCGACGGAAATATGTTGCCATAGGATCATGCTGTTATATGTGGGATTGCAGAAGTTGCTCTCTCTCTCTCTCTCTCTCTCTCTCTCTCTCTCTCTCTCTCTCTCTCTGCTGAGCTCTTTTTTTAGATTTTAATATCCTGATAAATTCATTTAATAAGAAAAGAAAACTTGTCGATTCGTAACTTGAATTGGAATATTTGTGGCACCTGGAAAAAGAGAGAATATACATTTAGTCACATTCTACACGAGACGATAATCAGCTAGGAATAAAACTGAATTCTCAAAGTGAATCTTATGAGACGCACAGCACATGACTCTCGAAATCTCGGCGTTTAGAACTGCTCCTTCTCGTGCTTCAAAGCACAAGCAAAACAGGTCGCCCTCATCACTTTCACACATGGTCGTGGTGTGTGTTAGGGGGTGGGTTAAGACCGAGGAAGCCGGGCCGACATCTGACAATGGTAAAGAGAGTGATTTAAAAAGTGAAAGCTAAAGATGCTGAGAGGGGAAGGATGGAGGAGGTGAATGGAATGGTGGAAGGAATTTGGTGGGACAAATATATAGGCTGTTGTCCCAAAGGAAGTTACTTGAAGACGCTAACAAGACGTTTTGAAATTCGACTTTTGTGAAAATAAATTTGCTATTCAGATGTCCAAAACACATTATTATCTCTAGTTTGAAATTAAAGCTTTGGATATTCTAAGCTATGCTCAAAGATGCGTTTACGGTGCAGTTACGGAAACAGTCTATAGCATATACTTAATCCTCTTATTCTGTATCTTCACTATCTTCACAAACCCTCTCCTTCCACTGCAATCTTTTTATATGCTGACTTCACCTTCTTTATAAACCTTGAATTGTGCTCACTGTTCTCCTATTCTCATTTCTGTTGGCTGTAATATGCACAAAAATGATGATGAAAAGAAGAATGTGGATATCGATTGGTTGAATAGTAGAGGATAACCATACAGGTGGAGAAGGTTAGTGAGATGTGAGGGGAGATCAGAATTGAAATAACGAGGGTAAAGTCCCTTGAGAGAGAGAGAGAGAGAGAGAGAGAGAGAGAGAGAGAGAGAGATAATCAATTTTGTTGTTTGTCTAGGCTTTACAGGCATTTCTCATTTGAGGCTGAACATTATACTTTCACAATCATAGATATTCGTTTATTACTATATTTTTTTCTCTATGAAATTTGCTTCGAAATTAACAACCGGTAGAGCTTCACTCAGCATTGGCTTGAAAGGAAGCGCCTTTGAAGAAGGAAGTAATAGTTTAAAAAGGCTTACGGTAATAATAACGGAGACGTTTTTAGGCCTATATGATTAATGGTGAGAGAGAGAGAGAGAGAGAGAGAGAGGAGAGAGAGAGAGAGAGAGAGAGAGAATTTAAATGGAGAGGGGATAGCTTGAGAGTGATGGTTGAGAGATCTAAGTCATTATTGATCAACGCAGAAATAATTTTCATGTAAGAAGGGGAACCAAATGATCGTTTTTGTCAGGGGTCGATGGGGACCCTAGTAAACAGCTGGAGGGTGAAAATCGATTATTTTTTTCGTATTTACTATAGCCATTATAATATTGAAAATTATAATCTTGTTACCATAATGGCAATTTAGTGGCTTGCTTCTGTAGATCTTTTATGTAGACATGCACTCTGAGTACGATAAATGTTATGTGGATGAAAGAAAAATAGCCATAGATTTTAGACACCGACTGAAGAAATGAGAGTCGGAGAGGAAGTGGCACTTTTTGGAAGTGAGGGAAAGCAAAGCTTTGGAGATTGCAAAGGGTCACTGTCCTTCCGTGACGTCACGAATAACGCTCCTGCTTCTGTTGCTCTTGCAGCTGGGAACGTCACGGCCCCAGCAGAAAACTTGAATATAGGGGGCGGGCGGTACTGCACGTCCTAGACGTGCCTAGATTCAAGTCGTTAATGTTTATGTCCCTCTTGCAAAGTTGCAATGCATTGTCGTCTCAAGTCGTGGCTCCAAGGTGGCTAGTAAAGCGCTGTTAAGTCTTGCCCCCCCACCTCCCCCGTTTTTTAACCTCCCCCCTATCGTATCCACAAAACCCCTCGCCTTCTCGCTCCCAGTGACTGGGGTTAGTAGTGCCTCCCTCTCTTTCTCTCTCTCTTTCTCCTTGTCCCCCTCACTCTTCTTTCCTCCTCCTCCATCTCCTCCCCCCTGGCCTCACACAACTTCCCCCAATCTCAACCTCCCGCACCTCCACTCTCCCTCTCCTCGTCCCTGAAACACTTGGTGGGGAGGGGCCTGTCTCCTTACCCTCCGCCACCTATGCTCCCCCTAGGAGAGCCAACCCCATTGAGTCGGGTTCCAGTCTCCACCGCCGTCAATGCCTTCGCCAGTATAACCTCGTCCACTTTCGCGTTCAGTCGTGGTGGCTGATAGTGAAACTGAGTTTAGGTCCGTCCACGTGTTGGGGAAGTTTACGTTTTGTGTGTACACATACATTACGAGTGAGGGAGAGATAAAAACAGTATTTATTAAGCTGCTCGTGATTTCTTCCAAGTACGAGTCTTTGTTTAATGACATCCATCTCGTAATTAAAAGATTTCTTTGCCCCAGTGCTTATTTTGAAACGTGCATAGAGATATAACCTCAGGAAAAAAAGTCTTATCATCTGACATTTTTGTTACATGAGAAACTGCCTGTTGGATAATGAAACGTAGTGGATATATTTTGTGCATAGAATTTATTTTTGTATCCAGTGATACAAAATAAATCAGAGGAGTTATTCTTCCTAAATCATCTGTCAAGCGCTGTGATTGTTTATAATCATTAAGAACATGGAGCCTGTGTATTGTGAACAGGAATATTATGACATACCAAATGATTCACAAGTCCTAGTCGACAAGACTGTGATCGGTAAGCGAGTTTTTGTGTATATTATCTTTGTGCAGATCCGTCCATGATTTTGTTAATGTTTATTTTGGTGATTACTTCTGTTTAGTGTTTATCTTGGAGTCAAGAGTTCTTTTCTGAATTTTGAAGTGTTTCCGAATACCTGTGTAATTGTGATGTTTACTTATTTTTTTCTTGGAAGTGCATTGGGATAACTTTGATTGGAAGTACTTATGTGAAGTGTTAACTCTGTGTAGTGTCCTGAGCATTTGTTTTGTTTTAGTAGCTTATTTTTGTCGGATAAGAGTATAATTCTTCAATCTACTTGTACTTTCCTTTGACTGCAACATTATCTTTTGTTTATGTTATAAGTTTCCCAGCAACAAGTAATTTTGAACAAACTTTCCTTTTCTGGTATAAAATTTGAATGATGATTCGAACTTAAGCACTTACTCGTATTCAGGGAAATTCACAGATACAATTAAATTAAAATGAAAGTGGAAGGAGTTTTTTTTTTTATAATGAAAGATGAACTTTCCAAGTAACTAATAACTTTCATCATGTGTCAGATGTTATATATTTACCGAAATAACTTTATTTTTTGTCTTCCTTACAGAATTTGATGGGACTACAGTCTTGTGCCGCGTTTGCGGCGACAAAGCATCTGGTTTCCACTATGGTGTCCATTCCTGCGAAGGTTGCAAAGTAAGTAGGCCTTTATTTTCAGCAAATAATTAAGAAATGGATTATTTAAATCCTTAAAGCAAAAGCTTCACAGTCTATTTAGCATTAATTAATAGTCTTTATATGTTGGGTAGATTTTGTACCTTTATATGGATATAATTTTGATGTTATTTTCTACATTTTTGTTCTATGGATGATGCAAATTTAATTGTGCACATAGGAAGCTTTTGTGCTTGTGTTCACGATAATGTTTATATAAGGTCTTGGTTACAACATTCCCGAACACACAAAAAATAAAGATGGACACATTTATCGAAACCCATTTGCAACTACAGAAGAAGAAGGACCACACACTATTCATATTACCCAACTCAACGACTCTAACTTCCCGGGCAACACATTCAGAAATAGCACAAGCAACAACATTCTCTCTCTCTCTCTCTCTCTCTCTCTCTCTCTCTCTCTCTCTCTCTCTCTCTCTCTCCTTGAACCATCCTCCGAGGGGACAATGACCTCCCCCAGGGCCACGTCAACTCTCTCTCTCTCTCTCTCTCTCTCTCTCTCTCTCTCTCTCTCTCTCTCTCATCATCTTACTATTCACCGCGTTATTCTGTTTGATCATCATTCAGGAGCGCATCTGTTTACCCCAATACCATCCGACACCTTTCAATTTCATCTATATATAGAAAATCTACGGTTCTTGATTCACCCAAACTGCCATTGTTTTTGGTGGGACAGTTTTCCCCCAACCATGGAACCCCCTTTTGCTTTAGGAAAAGAGTATGGGCGATTTCATTGTTTTAATTGCTATGTTGTCTTTGTTATACTGAGAACTTTCTGTTTTCACTAACTTTTTCCTGCTTTTGTATGTGAGTGTTTTCAGTATTTTCAAAGCACAATAACCTCGTGTGTGTATTTTCGACGTTTATGAACGTCCGCTTACTTTGTACTTCTTACTTGTGCTCTAGTTTCGTCATGAGGCACAATTCCTGGTGACCTTTTGCTTGCTTTTGAATCTAACAGCTTTGTCGAGGTCATGACGTTTACGGTCAACGTACTTTGGAAGCAAGGTTGATGCTGATTCCACGTAGCTCTAAATCTTTGCATTATTATAACTGCATTCTTTGTTGTGCTTGAAAGCAGTGCAGATTCTCTGTCTGCAGGAGAGGATCGGTAGAAACATACATAAATATTGTTTTTTTTTGTCTTCAATTGCATTCTTAAAAGTATTTTGATTCAAGTAGGTTTAAAACTTGATTTTTCCCCCTTGTTCGGTTTTCCTCTTATCACTTGCAGCGGCACCAGCCAACGTCGGGCGTGTGCCTTTGCAGTGGCGAATGAGTCGGTAGGGAAAAAGGGTGGTTGATGGGGAGGGGGAGTTTAGTGGGTGGGTTGGGGGGGGGGGGTGATGCGCGGGGGCCATCGAGCCCGGATGATCTTGAGCCAAATATTGGGCTCCAGATGCGAGGGTTACTGACCTTGTTCATAGATCTTGGGCCCGACGCCAGTGCTTGCATTCTTGCTTTGTGAGAAAGGCTTAGGGGGATAAATGAAGGGGTAGGCTGAGGAATTTTCAAGAGTTTGTATGACTTTCTCTCGGTCTTCTTTCATGTTCGTGTTGTGCATGGCTTTTGTTTGGTTGGGTGGGAGGGGAACGGCAGCTTTCATTTGTCACTTTTCAGTTGAAAGTGGTTTGTCTCGTCGCTTCCACTTTCAAAAGTCTTCAGTTTTCTTTGTTGTTATTGTTGTCAATTTTGAAAGTTTGCATGTGCTTTTTTTAAGGTCTGTTAATGCTGATGTCTTATATGTACGTTTACCTCTTTATTTTTTTTTTAAATCAATATATAAATTTAGTTCTTGCAAGCTATTATATGTGAATAACTAATTTTTTTTTATTGCCGAAGGTAATTTAAGTGTTTGCTTGCACATTTACCTGATATTCAAGTTTTCCAATGATAGTAAATAACTGAAGTTTACATAGAGGAAATTCCTTTTGCCGACTTGGCCTTCCGGTCCCCCTCTGCAGTAGTCTCACTTCAGGGATATTGTGTATCCAAAACTGGTCAAGGATAAAGAGCAACGTGGACGAAAAGAGATGGTCGAGATTTTTTTAATTCTGTTTCTCTCTTTGCTGAAAAAAATGCCACGGGTGCCGTTGTCCTTGCAGTGTAGCCAAATTTACACCGATGCATTTTTTCGTGTTGGACAACAAGGGCAGCATGGCCGGAGGGGGATAAGTACAGATGACCTTTAATTGATAAAAGATGTTACGTGATTGTATGGATATAAATAGAATTGTCTTGATATATGGTTCGTGTTTGTATCTCGAGTATCGATACATATGAGAAGAACTCCAAAGATGAATAAGGAGAGAGAGAGGGAGAGAGAGATGATGAGAGGATATTGACATCGGCATATAAGTCTGAAGGTTAATAGGACAATCGCCTCCTCGCTTTACCTTGAACTCTTGAAGAGGCATTTTAAATTTGTTCCCTATGCAGGGACAACCCAAGGCTCATACCGCCAAGGCCAGGCTGCGGCCTAGGGCTCACTGCCACCGCCACCACCAACCAATACCACCTCCTGCGTTCTCCCTCTGTCGCCACCATTGTCGTTACAGCTATCAACTAATTTTGTATAAAAAGAAGGAAGATGAAAATCGATAGGCTTTTTTCCAACCTACACAAAACTAGAGGATGTCTGAAAAATGTAAACACTTTGAAGGGATTCCATTATTTACAGTGGTATCTTTGCAGCCTGACGTAATCTCGAGAGGGTTATGTAAATGTTCACCAGGAAAGTTATCCCCATTTCCAGTTCGATTTATGTAAACGTGACGCATCGCTACATATGAGTGGCACTCCTCTCATAATGCGAAGATAAGGATAAACCATCTCACCTTGGGGTATTTATATCAAGGGCGCCAGACCTGTCACTATCCAAGGTGAATGAAGACCTCGCTGCACAAACTGCAGTTGGCCTTGTTGTTGTTTTTCTCTTGAATAAAAACGTATTTATTTTCACTTCTTTAGTCGAATATAATCACATTTAGTATAGGAGCGAAGGTTATAAACTTGTCCTTTCGATGAAACGAAGAGATTGGGCAAATGACATGACAAAGCCTACGGGATCCACACGTTGTATTTCATTTAACGTTTTTCCCCATTGGTTCTCTGAGCGTTATTTTCGATATATCCTAACAAACGAACAAAACTATCTTCGTTTAATATATTCTTGAATTACACAAGAAATTAAAGCTTTCATCGTAACCTTAAATTAATGTAAACGTTATTTAGACAAATTTCACCATGAATAGCGAGCTAAATCGAATCTATAGTATTACTTGTAAATCAAATGAGCCCTTGAAGAACGCCAGCACACTTGGTGACATCATAGGCCTACCTTCATCGGGTCATTCTGACGATTGGACTTTCACTTTAGCCGCTGAACGAAGGGAAAGTAACTATATAGGTTGGAAGCCGCGGTTGACGTGCGTAATATGACTACATTCTATATGAATATTCAACTGATCACAGTTTTCCGATGGAGGGTATTAATTTTGATGCACATCCATCAATTTTTATGCGTTTTGATATATATATATATATATATATATATATATATATATATATATTGTTTATTAACGTTAGAATTACAGTTTTACGACAGTCATTATTTTAAAAATACAACATTGTATTTTTATTGTTAGAATGTAGTATTCATACGCACCGACGCTTGTTACTTAAGAATGGGTTTTATAGCTAGATGAAAGACAACATTGTGCTTTCATTTTGTCCCTAAACAAACATTCGTTGTTGTGGCTGTGTTTTAACAGGGAGTGATGGTGCATTTATGTGATGAGGCGTTGGCACATCATTTTGCCGTGTATTCAGGAGTAAGGGCGGAGAAGATTACAGTGACCCAGTTAGACATTATTGAACTCTGGTGTCACTAACCTCAGAACGACTATCACATGAGGGCTGTATACACGCACATACATACACACCGCTATAAAAGAGAGAGGAGAGGTTGTTGGTAATTCGAGTTAATGTAATATGTAAGTCGAGAAAGCGCTGAGTTTGGATTAATTGGTAATCATTTCAGAAGAAAGTAAAAGTCTGGTAATGAAATATTAAGAGGCGCAGCATAACCAAGATGACAAACAAAGCGATCGGCAGAATAAAAGAAAATGCGGAGGAAAGTGGTTTGACTGATGAAGGGAAAGTGTATAATTGAAACCAAAAGTTCGTTAGCCCTCGTTCTCCGAATCACTCTTACAAGAAAAGTCTTGAGAGTTAATTTAACATCCATTTCTTTCATGTAAACCTCCGTATATTTATAATCGAAAGTAAATAATAGTCTAGCCTGAGTTTTCGCTGTTGTATAATAGTTATTCATGGGAATAGAAGGGTTATCTTTATACGTATCACGTGAAGCATGTTCACATGAACTAGATTCCCTGTGATGTTATAATTTCGGAGGAGTTGGATAATCTCTTATGATACGGATCCGCACGCTTTGTTTAGTATCACGTGAACTCTAGGTCGTTGACCGCAGTGAAGCATCAAAGAAAACGCATAACAGAAAATGGGAACGCTCGAGGTGCATCAGAGAAAATGGATTCCCATGCGAAGCTAAGCTATTTTAGATGGGATACTTTGCTATTTCCATACTATTTATACTTCCATTTATTTTGTTGAGTTAGATTTTATTGATCATGATTAACTTTTATTATTTGGTATAGTAATACTTCAAATGCGAAAATTCAATTAGTTTCAATGTAGACTTAGAAATATTTTGGGCTTTTATGCCTTTTTGTTAATTACTTTCGACAAATTTTGCTAATCGGCAAGCAATATGAACACTAGAAAATTTATCATATATTTAAAATATACCTGTAAGTTTTATATGATAGGTTTTCACACCTTGAAGTCAAAATTTAGAACAAAATCGATTAACTCGAAATAAGCCGTGACGCGGCTTTAGCATGCAGCGGGTGGCAGCTCTGGCGGGGAAAGTTGGTACTCCTGCGTGATAGTGAAGGTGAATGAACTGTAGTAACCTTAACATACTATTTGGGATATAGGGCGCGGCCTGTCCCTGCTTGGTGGTGCCGCTGCTGAATTTAGGGCACATACATTAGGATGTTATAATTAGGATTCGATAAGGGGGTTCGGAAGGTAGGGAGGGAGGAAGGAGGGTACTTGGAATGAATTTACTCAAAGTCGAAATGAAAGTGAACAAAAATGCCTTGTTGTTTCTGAGTTGTAGTTAGATACGTGGAACAGGAATTTAAACGCTAACCGAAAGCAAATAGAGTGAAAAGTGACTCAAATGCATTATTAGGGAGATGAGTGGAAGGGAGCAGAAGTAATAACTTGTGTTTCTTAAATGAGCTTAGCATGTTTACTCTCGCTTCTTGATGAATGGTGGCTTCCAGCGTCGTGTTGTTTGCTTACGATTATTAACAGACGCAATCACTTTCTTCAGGGAAAACTTCTCTAAGCTTGCAAATGCATCATAATAGCTGAAAGTAAATAGAAGTCATATATGTAAGAGAAATTGAATTAGGTATATACCAATGGTTGTAAACCTAACGTCGAAGGGCCAGAAGTGAAAGGCTCCTAAGGAAAGAGAAACCTGGAGGTGAAGGTCGCTGTTCAGCCTACCAAGGCCCTCGGCCTCCCTCCCCAGGTTTGATGTTTTTAGGAGAAATCCTGAAATGACTTTGACTTTCTATTTGGAGAAAGAAAGAATGAAAGAGGTGAGCGTAACTTAAATATATTTAGTTTTCTATAACTTCATTACACCCTCCTTGATCTCTAATTACAAGTTTCCCGAATATTAAAATATTATTGGCTACTGACTCGTTGAAATCAGCTTTCATACATTCATTCTAGATGTATAAGCTTCATGGATATATTGGCTCTTTGCATACATAGGAACACTTGGGCGTGTCAGGAATCGAGGGTCAGAGTATTTGGTGCCAGACCCAGGACCGATGTAGAACAGGAGGAGGTCTACTAAAAGTATCTCTCTCTCTCTCTCTCTCTCTCTCTCTCTCTCTCTCTCTCTCTGTAAATATTTGTAACAGCATAATCCATTTCATATTTTATGAAGGATGCAACTTTGAGAACTGTTCAAGTGCTGATGGTGTAATGGTCCTTGCAGAATTTTCTTAACCAATTTCACTGCAGTGCTTTCAGTTGCACTGAACGTGAGATAAGAATTGGGTTACTGCATTCCATTAATGCTCGGTACAAAGGATTTAACTTCCTCTTATTTACCATCAAAGGGTACGTTGACTCATGACCAATTCGCTCCACTTTTTTGATTAATCACAGATATACCTTTGTCTGGTCCTTGGTCTCTTTATCACAAGAATTGCTCCCCGGGTTTTTTTAGGGGGTTTATTTTCAGTCATATATCTGGCCTTGTTTGGTTTATTAGGATTATTACTGAAAGATATAAAATACTTGATTATTTTAATGCATATTTGCTCAGTTTAGGTCCTATTAACGACAGATTGATGATTGAAGGATAACTTTTTGAAAAATGTAGTAGGATAGAAATTGAATAATAACACTTAAAGAATATTAATGGGCGATGGGAATTGAAGGACAATGTTATGTTTAAGTTCATTACAAATTGGTCTTGAAATAGTAATAATAACGTTGTTTAGAAACATCACAAAAACAAGGCTTTAAAGAATAATCCAGTTAATGAAATATTAAAGAATTGCCAAAATTGAAGAATAATTTTCAGTCTTAGAATATCATAGAAGGTTGAGAATTGTATGAAAAACTACAGGAATTCACTAGGGTAATCAAGTAATCCGTTGAATTAAACCGATTTGTCAGTTATTCGGAATTCGATAAAGCTGCTATAAAACTGTTTACGAGTTTATCGTTTATCCTGTTGATAGCGAAGGGGTGCTGAGGGCAACGACCTCACGAAAGGGATGGTGTTTACCCTCGGACCAGTAACCTAGTTTCGGCTTGCCGGGTAATTCGTTCGCTTCTATGATGACATCTGAAGCATTTCCGACACTTGCCAAAAATTCCAACTACCATTTATAACGATGGATGTTGGGAATGGGGACTTTGTGTTTCTTTTTTATATGCTATATGCACAACAGGATGCATGTATAAAATCAGCTATTTCTTTAAATGATGCATTTATAGTCTCTCTCTCTCTCTCTCCTCTCTCTCTCTCTCTCTCTCTCTCTCTCTGTATATATATATATATATATATCTCGTTGAGGTTTCAGAATCATAAAACGTAAGGATTAAGGTTTATAAACAACATGGAAACGACTAGTCCTGAGCTTTAGCGATTGCATTCTTTAGGTTTTATATGATGGTGCTATTCCCAATATAGTTTTGGTCAATATACAACAAACCACCATTCACCTGAGTATTTTGTCCCTGATAGAATGCTATAAGCTTTATATTTAAACCTAGTCAGCCATATGTGTACGTGCACCTAGTCCAAAACGCACAAACGCTCGTACACACTTTCCCTCTCAACCTCGTCACTATTCGAGTTGCCGGATGCTGAATTTATTTCTAACACTGTTTTAATCCAAATCTATAATATTATGAGGCATTTTTTCTTAGCTTTCAAGTTAAAGTAATATAGTATATGTCGACTTGAATTTGCTTTTATTAGAAGTTGTAAATAGTTCCACGAATGAATAATTTCTTGCTCAAGAGTAGTCAGTTTCGGCACTATGATGACGCACCGAGCGGGCCAAAGTCCCATCTAGAGAAAGAGTGAGGGTGACTGACCGAAATGTAGGTCAGAGCACTAAGGTGCCAGGACGCTCTTGTGATGTGCGAGCTTTTGTTTCTTTTCATTTATTATTTATTCTTAGTTCGAAAGGTTTGTTGAAATTGGATCCTTTATTTGGTTGATACCAAAGAAATAACGTAAAGTCGAAAGAAACATTGAGTGACACTGAAGAACATGTTTGCTCGACATAATCAAAACATTGGTTTATTCCTAATCAGCGTATTTACGTAGTTGCCCATTCATTCATGAAGAATCTTTTTATAAATACAAATAATGACTTGTCTTTTGTTGCCACCAAGGAGCTTTTACTCCAGAGAAACCACACCAAGGCCAAGCCAGCTCACTTTTTAGACGTGGTTTGGTGGTTGACGATTGTTCTCACTTTCAATGGTTGGGATCTCCACTTTGCATTTGAAAGTTCAGTGGGGACTTTTGTAATGGGCTTAAATGTCCGACCCCCATTCTCTCTCTCTCCTCTCTCTCTCTCTCTCTCTCTCTCTGCGTCAATGACCTTAGATGTCAGGATGCCTGAAAACTTTAAATCAGTCTCTCTCTCTCTCTCTCTCTCTCTCTCTCTCTCTCTCTCCTTCGAATCATTATCAAATGATTATTGTTAATAATGGCTGGACTATCTCCGTAATTCAATTTAAAATTACTTTGTCATGTTCCTTGTAGAGAGACATCCATTGAAAATCTTTGATGGGGCGGAAATGGTTTGACTTGTATCGATCCTGAGGTCGAAAGGAAATTCCACATTTGAAAAGAGAAAAAATATATAAAAGAATCAAGTTAAAGTGAAGCTCCAGTTTTCCTTGTTCCCCAAGGCAAAGTAAATGCCCGTGCCGTCTTTTGGACACACCTGTCCTTCCTTTCCAGCCTGTCACCTGTCATACGACAGAGAGAGAGAGAGAGAGAGAGAGAGAGAGAGAGAGGGGGGGAAATGGGCTACTTTAGGTTAATGACTTTATATCCTGCATAAAGATAAATGCTCCTTTTAACTAAACAATAACAGTCCTCAAAGGGAAACCAAGTTACATTGTTTCTGATTTCTCAACGCAAGGAAAGGTAGCCCCGTTACTATTTCGGTCTCACGGAAATATGGAAATGATTGTCCACCGATAATTTTAAGGCCTGGCTAGGCCTAACGCTGCGGAAAGGGTTATGAAACCGTTATACATTGAGGCCAGAAGGAAACTGCAGCTGTTACTGTAATAAAAACTTAATCTAGAAAGGCGTATTTCGCATCTTAGAAATTACCGTCGCCACTTTATCATAAAGCTAATCTGCAGTTGCGAGTAAACCGTTTTTTATCCTCTCAAATACATCTTAGCCCTTAGGGTGTCTCTCATTAAAGGCTCCACTTCAATAGGCCATTGTGAAGGTGGGTGGGTGGGAAACTAAGGGTGTTCTTTGGATGGTTTGGAAGAGGAAATGTTTTTACAACCGACAGAAGGAGAGGTTGTTCACATCCACCTGCTAAGGGATTGGTTTTGGCCTAACGGATCCTTCAACCCCGACTCCAAGGAGCCCTTTTATGTTGTCCTTCTGTAACGAATAGTAGGTAATGAGAGAGAGAGAGAGAGAGAGAGAGAGAGAGAGAGAGAGAGAGATACTATTGCCTATAAATATCACTGAATATTATCAGCGTATACATTATTTTTCATACACAGATTATTGTTTTTCTTGTCTAGAAATTACAGTAAAAACAAAAGCAACTGGATGAGAGAGCAAGTAAATGTGTTGCATTCATTTCTCTTTGTAAAGCTGACCTTTATATCTTACGAGTCGTTCACGATTTCGGTTTCGGTATTCACGTTCACTCGACGCGTTTTCACGACCTTTCTCTTTCGTGAACTACTGTTTTGCAAATCCAAAAGCGCTGGCGTAACACCCTTTGCTGATCACGCTGCTTCAAGGTTTCTGACGAAAGTCAAAGGGAATCAAATGGAAAATCTATTAAATGCAATGAGAAAAGTACAATGGCAAATTTAAAAATGATTAGGTCTGCTTAGCAGGGAAATATTCTAGAGTTTTTTATTTCACAATAACTTCCGAGTTATTGATACGTATGGAACCAGTGCCCTTCTAAGGACACAATAGAGTACACGACCCGCTGCTACGCTTGGGTGCATACAGTTATTCGCATTTTCCATCTTGCGAAAGGGGTCTTATCAAAACTTTTCTTGGAATCTAGGTCTCTTTCCTTTGCGTCATGAATAAGAGGAAAACATTCTAAACGAGTTTTGCGGAAGAGATATTTGGTGAATAACAGTAGCATTTATGGACGCTCGCGTTTGAGCGATACGGTACATTGACCTGGGAAACCCTTGAGACGAGCAATTGTGTGAATGCGTGAGTCAACATCTGTTTTTTAACAGATTTCATCATCGATAGCACAGGCTCGACTCTCCGAGGTCCTTTACCGTTCATTCGATGCGCTCTGCCAATCACAAGTCGACTTGACGGTAAATGGGGTGGGACTACACTTAATGTATATTGACTAACCGATCAAGATAATTTATTTCTTAATGCAAAAGCAGTTCTTTCGACAGTATCCACACAACGTTTGAAAGCATATTGATATACTTTAGAAAAAAAAATGAGGCGTATGGAGGCAGAATGTTAGGCGTGAGTGAGATGGGGCGTATACCAAAAGGCGTCTTTTCATAGGGGCAGGCCACTGACCCTAGGAGCTGCTGCTGGCGGGATGTATTAATAACGGGAAGCTCAGTGTAACGAAGTCTTCATGGTCACCGATGCCCTGAGCGTCCGATCTCGCGCACATGGACACCCAGGAAATGTCACTAAGTAACGCCACATCATTGTACCCTCCTCCCTTCAGTCTTAGGACCAGGGGCTTTTAAGGAGATGCACGATAGAGGGCCACGCATATGAAACTGGTATATATCTTGCAATGGTTCTTTGGTTGTCCGGGCAGGTTGGATTCTGAGAAGAATTTTCCTAATGTGTGATTACCGGTATGTCTTCCCCGCACTCAAGACCAGTTTCTGAGCCCCAATCATTCCCATCTCTCCACTTTAGGAAATATGCAGAATAATTTCTTGTTACGCAATTCTTCTTGCTGGCTGGAATATAATATTCTGCGGAGGGCGTCGTAAGATCTTCCTTCTTGTCGTGGTGTAATGTAATTTAGTACGAGATGGTATTGAGAGACTTCCTGTATGAGTATGGCTGTGTATATAGAATCCTTTGGTAGGTTGGTGGGGGTGTGGTGGGGAGAGAAGCGGTCGTGGGGGCCGGCTGCTCTGTCATTGAGGTGTTCTTACGGTACCCGCCGTCTGGAATCTTGCGAGTGGGAGTAGTACTACTATTACTAGTAAGACGTGGACCGTATCGGAAGGGAATGGGTAAAGGGGGTGGGGGTTTTGGGGGTAAGGCCACCTTGAGATGAGAAATTTCGCAGCAAGTTTTTTAGCTGTAGAGTTTGAAGATTCTCTTATTTTCCTTTCTCAAGGGGAAAGATCCATATAAAAATTTTCCCAAAAGAAAAAGGAATTTCTTACTAATCACAGGATAAATAGGGATGTGCATAGTCCGGTTCTGTGCCAGTCCTAGGATTGGAATATCTGCATTTTGAACCTCTGCTCATTCAAATATTTACACATATTTGCAGCAGAGGAACAAAAATATTTTCTTTTTGAGTCCTTGGTGGCATTTAGTTGTTCATATTCCGGAAAAAAAAGAAATGTTTTATGAACTCTTCTTTAGAGAGGAATTGTGAAATTCATCTGTGCATTCTCTCAACGAAACATCCCACGTCAGAAGCGCATTTTCCTAAAGTTCGTCATACAACCTTCTTCCTGGTTTTC
>NC_090751.1:23469484-23487123 GCF_036898095.1 Palaemon carinicauda | reverse complement strand
CTTTTGACATGAGGTTTTGGATGAATACTACTACTACTACTAATACTTCGTACCATAAGATAGGGCCGAGTGTAGATAGAGTTGCCGTTCCTCAATTTTCTTGTACCTTAATGCTCGAGATCCCGTCTTAACCACTGTTCGGTTGCAATTTGAGTTTTTGGTCGGAAAGTCCGCTTTTCTTATCCGTGACACGTGATCGGCTCCTCGTCTCGGGTGCTTAAACATTACAAGGAAGCTGTACACATCATAATGATCTCTTTTTCTTTTTTTTTCGTTCTTTCTTTCTCTCTCCCTCCCCTCTCTTCTGACAATGACAACAACTCTCGAGTCGAGTAGGATGTATAGCCGTTGGGTTGATGGTGCCGTTGGAAGGCGGTAGACTTTGGACCGTAAAGGAGAGGTCTCTCGGCTGACCTACTTCTGGCGTGGAGTTGACGGCAGTGACGTCAAGGGCCTAGGAAAGTGAACGTACGGGTGGATGACCTGACGAAGCTACGAGCTTGTGTTAGCCAGCCAGTCCCACCGATTCACTCGCCGTGACCGCACACGCGCGCGATCTTCCCTTGCACGTTTGCGGTCAAAGTCATATAAGTTTTCGTAAGATATTTCAAAGACATCAAGGATATAGATTGTCTTTACTGGATAAGAGAGTTTCGATTTGCCTAGAAGAATTTAAAGATATTCATCACGAAGTCAATTTTGTGACCATCTGATCTTCTTGTTATTGTTGGTGGTCAACGAGGAAGCCAGTGACGCAATGCATTGCTGACCTTCGCCTATGCAGTTTTTGGACGTCCTGAGGGTCAGCCAGTTTCCAGAGTCCCTGAGGTGAACTCTTTCCAGGATATTCGACTGAACGTCCTCGTAGCCATTAACTTCCTGTTGGATCCCAGCTCCAGTATATCATTGAATAATTGATCCAAAGGACCTTACAGTTCGTTGACCGAGGTTAACTAATTGTTCACACATTCAAGCATTTCAGGAAGAACGCCAAAACTAAAATGCAGAATATTGTTTGTCTGTGACACTAGCACTTAAAATTGTAAACAGATCTCGGATAATCTCTCAAATTTCTATTCTAGTCTGATTACCAAAAACTGTGATCAGTCAATGTACCAAAATCAACAAGACCAATTATCCTACGCTGATTAAGTTCTGCTGATATTTCGACAAAGGAAGTTTTTAAACATTTTAAAATATCCACATCGCTTAAATAGAGCAGTGAAAGTGTCAAGATTGGCGAAGTGCTGTTTTCACTACTGGTGAAATTACGCACCCCAGGGAAAGCGTACATCTCCCTCGTCTAGAAACAAATCTCTCCTGTTTTTGTCGTTCAGAAAAAAATACTCCTAAAGATGGTTCTACAACCTTTCCCCTGCAGCCGTAGCGCTGGTAAGTTGCGATTTATCTTGTAAAAAGAAAAAAATATTAATTTTGTTTTTCTGATTATTCACATTAAAGTATAGAAATTGAGCAGCTTTGTAGCGAACACAGAAGATCAGATCTTAAAATTTAAATTATATAATTGTAAAAGCTATTCATTTGGTATCATTAATATGTTTATTTTTTAATTAGTTTAATATATATATTTTAAGAACATTAAAAATTGACTAAAGGTTAACTTGGGTCTTCGGGCGTAACTGAAATGCGGAGAAACTTTCCCGAAGAGTTTTCCTCATGGTTCGATGTGCTCTACCTCCATTACACTAGTGTAGTTTCTCTTTGACATTAATTTGATGGTTATCAACTATTGCATTGTATGAATAATTTTTGTATTATATCCATACGCCATAGTAAACACGGTATATTTTAATTTTTAAATTAATTACCATGGAGGGAGGGAGATCATACTACACATAGAGGATAATGGCCACCTCTTGTGTATTTTAAGCTGTATGGTTAGTATAGTAAGTTTGTTCTCCATGTACATATCAGGCGCCCCTTCTCTTTGGCCATAATGCATTCAAGTCACGTGGCCTAGACACATGGTAGCTGCCCCACTCCCATGGCAGAAACAGGAAGATAAGAGGTGAAAGATGTAAGAAGGAGGAGTATTTTCTTACATTTGGGAAAAAAAGTCTCCAAAGACTATTCATGTAAATTCTACGGGAAATAAACACCTACATTGGGTTACCTTTCCACTATTAAATTGTATTACTATAGTAGATTATCTTTAATTTTTTATATGCCCTGGTAAAATAGGAAGCCCAATTATTTAATGCTTATTTCAAAGGCCAATGGATCTTCCATATATGGCCAATTTCATTAAAGTGTCGAGGTACATTTGTTATAAAACAAACCAACTCTATTAAAACAACCTTCTTCGTAATTAGGGAACTTCAACATTCGTATCCTAGTGGCCCTGAGTCACCATGTCCCTACTTTGGGAGAGAACCCCTCCCTTCCCATGGAGAAAAATGCCAGGGACAGGCTCTCGGGGAGTCCAACTTCTCAACACAAAAGGGTGTTGGGTGCTCTGCTCTGTTATTCTTAACTTCCTGTATTTCTCCCGTCGAAGGATGCTGAGGATGCGCAATCTCTTCCGCAATTCCACCACTGCTTTGCTCTAATTTTTTCCCTTCGTCAGCAGTTCCAGAGGTCATGCCCTTTGTTGGCGACGGGAAGGATAGAATTTGACAATTATCCCCTCTCTCTCTCTCTCTCTCTCTCTCTCTCTCTCTCTCTCTCTCTCTCTCTCTCTCTCTCTCTCTCTCTCTCTCTCTCTCTCTCTCTCTCTCTCTCTCTCTCTCATATTGATCTGATGCTTAATTTATGAAGCTGAGGGTAAAGGCTTTTACCTTTTTGACGATTCTATGGAGGTTGGATAGGGAACAGGGGTAGTAGTGTAGTGCCACAGAGGACGAACGGGGGTACATTAAGATGAATATGGTATTTTGGGTCTTAATGTCGCCAAGGGTTATTTACTATACCGTGTACACAGCAACGAAACCACACACACACACACACACACATATATATATATATATATATATATATATATATATATATATATATATATATATATATATATATATATATATATATATATATATAAATATATATATATATATATATATATATATATATATATATATATAATATATATATATATATATATATATATATATATATATATATATATATATATATATATATTTTCATGGTGGCCAGCTATTATCTTTTTCATTATATTCTTAGACATGGGACTGCATTCGTTACTGGTAGATAAAATTCTGCGAATTTCAGAAAACACAAGCAAAAAATTTCTGGTTACCAGGTTTGCTGTTGAATTGCATTCGTTTGTTATATTATATGGCATCGTAGTAAGTCAGCAATGCAATCAATACGGAAGTAATGATGTCACTATCAGCACATATTCACTTCCCATTTCCGGAGTTAACCTTTAGGGGGAGGAGTTACGGAAGGGGGGAGGTCGTCGTAGGTTTGAAGGTGACCACTGATAAAGGCCGAAGCCAAGGCAGACGCGTGCAGCGTTTCTGGTCTCGGATTTTCGACCTAATGGCAACCAAGGCTACCTCCGTCGCACATCTCTCTCGATTTTTCTTCCTCTCAAAGAAAATGGTCCACGAGTGAAAAATGCATATTCGTCGATTCGAAAATGACGGTCTATGCATGGATAGGAGAAATTACCGAGCTTACTTTAAGTTGTGATAATGGCAATGAAAGTGATCTTTTGATTCGAGTAAAAGTGAGCTGTGATGGCTGGTGACGAGATGGGTGAAAGTTGCGTGTATCTCGGTATTGGTGATTGTTGGATAGGGAGTAGGTGTGGGGGAGTGGGGAATAGGAGTAGCGACTGTGAACGGGGAGGGTGACCCCCGACAAGGGGAAAGGAAAGGTGGGGGGAAAGGGGGTTTGCGAGAGCAAGGGAGGAACTCAGTGGCCCCCAGCCACCTCGTACTCGTGTTGGCTACGATCAGTCGCTCACTGAAAGAGCTCAGAGTCGGGTGGAGTTTTAAGAAGGCTGCTCCATCTCTCGTTACCACTTGCATTCAACGTTTTGGATATTTATCCCTTGGATATACAGTTTACTACTCTACATATCGTGGTGTTGTGCTTCTGTATTATTGTGCTTTATTACTCACAAGCTACTCCGTGCTATTGGAAACCATTTGTGTGCCTTAAGGAGGATTAATTTAGTGCCATTTTCACAATTTTGTTCGCTTCGAAGATGAAGTGAACATTGACGCTGTCATTGGATATACATCAGCTTCTGTTTTAAACTACACTTTCAAGCTCTAATTATTATCTGAAAGTGTCCACCACATAATCCACACAAATGAAAATGCCGGAAGAAGATTTACCTATACTTAAAGGATTGCTACAGTATGGGGTGGCTCCACATTATATGAGTAAGTGTCTTTGACCCCTGTCAGGTCTTAGTGAATTTGGGAATAGGATTCTGAAATGGAAGTTGATGCGCTACTGTTTACTGCAATTCTATTACTTTTTTCTTAGTTATCTCATTCTTTTATAGAAAAACTTGAATGTGTCCAATAAGCAACGAGTCGGTTTATTTTTTAAGACTTAGTGTACCAGGTGGGGACATTTAAGAGGCGCCCTTTGATATGTTTTGAAGAAGTGTCAATGCCCTCTGATGCATAGAGGAGGCCGAGCAATGCCCTTAGCCTGCTTGCTCTATGCTGGCTATTTCCCGCTCTTAAGCTCTTTTTGCCTCTACGCGACGAGGATGTGATCTGTGTGGGGCTGGGTAGTAGGAGTCGTTGGGAAATTTGAAAGATCAATATGAGCCAGGTGGCGGCAGATCGCGTGCTCGCTAAACGTGAATTCATTGTTATGAACAGGGAAAATGGGGAGCTTTTTGACGTTCTAGTAACCGTAAGACTCATGTTTTTTGTAAGATAGGGTTATTTATTTTTCGCTTTATGGGACAATTTTTTCGGTAATGTCAATGGTCGTTAGCAAAGCAGCTTTGAGTTCATTCAGACAGTAAATTAAATTAATTAACTTTAAACTGACACTAAGGTGTAGATCTGATCAATTTTAGATGAAAAGTCAGAACGAGGCCGAGAGAGAGAGAGAGAGAGAGAGAGAGAGAGAGAGAGAGAGAGAGAGAGAGAGAGAGAGAGAGAGGCAAGGCAATGGCGAGTTCAGTGCCTCCCGATGTGTGGGTCGTTGTCCGGACGGGCAAAAAGGCGACGCACCTAGTGGATACAAATTACTTATTTGAGATTCTCTGCTTTCTTTTTATTATGTAATTTGACATTTCTTTCGTGGTTTTGTCGTCCTTTCTGCATTATATTGGTTTGAGTCACAAACAGGCGAACTTTATAAGTGAATGATTGATAGAGAGTTGAATGAACGTAGATTTTGTATACAATGCATTGAAGGGAAGCAAATCTTGTTGCTGTTTGGGAGGTTCATTTGAAGTATGATATTGATAGGAAGAGTTATATTTAAAACACAATTTTAATTATTTTTTATGAATTTCTTCAAGATAATTTTGCTAATAGAAAATAGAAATATTGGTTTTGTAATTACATAGATAAAACAATTATTTGCTTATTACTAAGTTAGAAATAATGTCTTTCACATTCTAATGAATGCACGAATTTTAATTTCCTTTTTCTTTTAATTACAGCCGTTCGCTTCGGACGCGTTCCCAAACGCGAGAAGGCGAAGATTCTAGCAGCTATGCAGAGTGTCAATGCCAGGTCGCAGGAAAAGGCCGTTTTGGCCGAACTGGAAGATGACACCCGTGTCATTGCTGCCATCATCCGTGCACACATGGATACCTGTGAATTCACCCAGGATAAAGTGGCGCCCATGCTGCAGCAAGCACGCGCCCATCCATCTTACACCCAGTGCCCACCGACACTGGTAAGTTATCTCGATATGTTTTTGATCAGATTTTTGAATTAATACTTAAATTGGATATTATGCTTTTTGGATTAATACTTAAATTGGACATTATGCTTTTTGGATTAATGCTTAAATTGGAATTATACAACATAAAGAAGTTGATCAGCCTCATAATTCAAGCTACGTTTTAGGTCAATATTGCAATATGTGATTTGTTTGCATTTTAGTTAAGAAGGGGGAGGGGGGCGATGCCATAGTAGTATATGATAACCCATGTGAAGCTGTTCTCGTTAATCAGGTTTTGTAGTAAAACCATGTGAACCGGAAGGGCGAATTATGATAATCTATTTTGTTGATGAGAAAACAAGTTATTTATTGTTTTGTAGGTAAATACCAGATAGGATATTCACAACCGCTGCGTCTCAATACGTGTCACAGGAAATATAATACCTATTGCTTATTTTGTCAATACTTTCAGTCAAGTACATATTTTTTGTTTTTGTTTTCAAGTATTTCCCAATATGAAAAAGACGCAAAGAAAAGCTATTGTAAAGTTAAGACTTCTTTTATTGATTCTAAAATAAAAACTTCAATTAAATATTCAGTTGTCAAGATGGAAATCGAATCATCCGAGAGAGGTCAGTGGCACTGAATGTATTGTAAACACGCAGCACTATCGTGTTGTCATGCAAACTGAAGGAGCTGACTGACGTTGAGGTTTAAGAGGGTTCAAGTTCAAACACACTTATCAGCAGGAAGCAAGGCGCTGATACGAGATCCCAATGAAATTCACTGCGGAGTTATAATGTTGCCAGTTACAAATGTTCTCTTTAAATTTTGGTCATGTAAATACATCAGTCTAAATAGAGTACAATTTTAAATCATGCCTTTCTCACTTAATAAAAAGCAACTAAAATGAAAGAGGCAAAACAATATTAAGTTTTATTTAGAAACTTTTCAAGGCAGTATATAACCTATTACATGTAGATATCATCAAATTATTTTGCGTGGGAAAGAAATAGTTTAATGACAAATTCAGCGGTGGCCAGAGAGAACGTGGAGGTGGAGACGACGGGCGGCCACTCCAAGGTCACGGTCAATAGGGGTGGGGAGCCGGGGGATTGGGGAAGAGTGGCATGGTGTTTATGTATCCCCAAGCCCTCCTTTATTAGTTCGTCGCTCTTCTCCTCTTCAGTAAAAATAAGCGGGTGGCGATCACATGGCAGATTTGCTTGTTTTATTTGCCATTGCCTGGAAACGTAACATTAGATTATCAGAAAATATTAGATTATCAGAAAATATGTAATACTTTTCCTATGTTGTTCATAGCTGCTTATTATGAATAACAGGATATCTGACTTAAGTGTTTTTATTCATTAAATCTTTACTAAAAGAAATAAAGGTATTATGAAGTTGGTAAGAAATATAATTATATTTAAAAACCTTATTCAGGAAAGAAGCCATCCTAAAACTTCTCCGTGCAATACTGGATTTTCATGCTTGACGTCAAGCTAGTCTTTAGTCAGACACCACCACCTCATACTATCTCCCACACATTTTGTTAACGGTGATGAAACGAACGCACATACATTGTAACTGTCAGGTAAATATAGTAAAATGTCTTAAAATCCCCTCTTTCTCTCGTCTCGGATTAAGGAAAACTTTTATGTAATAAAAACTTCGAGAGAAAATGTCTTATCAGATACGTTAATGTTAGGGAGGGCAATGAATGGATGTACCATTGACTCGAAATAAGATCAAGATTGATGCAAAAGCATCGTGTGGTCGATGTGGATGCGTGTCAAATATGCAGATGGGTGCGCGAGCGTCCCCTTAGTGTGTCGGCGCGGGTGTGCGTATCAGAGTGCGTGATGCTTCTAGTGACGTCACACTTAACCTTGGGCTGGGTCGCGTAGAGGGCGTACTAGGAAACCCTCCCCCCCTCCCTTCCCATCATCTTAATACCCTTTCTTTAAACCTCTCTGATCTTTTATCATTAGGAAAAAAGTCTAAAACAGATCGTCTATATCTAATCAAATCTTAACCTTATTATCGCAATCGTTTGCATTATGCTTCGAACATTAGACTATTTTGATTTCCCTCTTACTGCAAGCTGCAGAGTATAGCAAGGAAACGTTTCTATTTAGTTTGCCTATAAAGTGACGCCAATGAGGGTCGGAAGCCGTCAAGGGCGCATTATGGCTGCTGGCGCCTTGTAAACCTTTTTAAACTGACTGAAGTCGTGCAACCACATCACCCCTAAGTAAAGAAATAAAAGCGACTGTGTCATATGGGCACCCTCCCTAAATATCACTCCACAATGCACTTTGCAAATGCTCGTTTCAGTTAGTTACAGTATTAATTTACTTTATTCAGGCTTTAGTTTTGTGTACGGTCTAAAAACAGCAAGCTGTCATTCCAATTTTGTTTCTATTCCTAAAAATAGAACATGTTAAATTCTCTACAACAGTTTAATTTAGAAATATATGAAGCATATGGGATTGTCTTGATTCGTAAAATTTTAGAAGTGTAGTATGGTGCATTTGACATAGGTCTTGTTTTGTGATGCTGATACAAATTCTTTTCATTATTTCATATGTATACTGTACTCATATGCATTCTAACGTAATTTTTCTTCTTGTTACAGGCTTGCCCACTGAACCCACGGCCAGTGCCTCTCCATGGCCAACAGGAGATGGTGCAGGATTTCAGCGAACGCTTCTCTCCAGCAATCAGAGGAGTAGTAGAGTTTGCCAAGCGCCTGCCCGGATTTCAGCAACTGCCACAGGAGGATCAGGTTACACTACTGAAGGCCGGAGTATTTGAGGTGCTGTTGGTGCGACTTGCTGCAATGTTTGATGCTCGCACCAATACAATGTTGTGCCTGAATGGCCAGCTTCTGCGACGAGAAGCTCTCCATACATCTGTCAATGCACGCTTCTTGATGGATTCTATGTTTGACTTTGCTGAGCGTGTTAACTGCTTAAGCCTCAATGATGCTGAACTTGCACTTTTCTGTGCTGTTGTTATTCTGGCCCCAGATCGTCCAGGACTTCGTAATGCTGAGCTTGTTGAGCGCGTCCAGCGCCGCCTTGGTAACTGCTTACAGGCCGTAATTTCCAAACATCATCCAGAACGCCCAAATCTTCATCAAGAGTTGTTGTGTAAAATTCCTGATTTGCGCACATTGAATACGTTGCACTCTGAGAAGCTGCTCAAATACAAGATGACTGAACACACTGCAGCTGCCAATGGTGCCTGGGATTATCGCTCGTGGAATTCAGAACAAGAAAGTAGCATTGGATCTCCATCCTCATCTTGTGCTGCTGATGAAGCTATGCAGTCTCCAGTATCCTGTTCAGAATCAGTAATCGGAGAGAGTGGAAGTTCCTCAGAGTCCCTGTGTGGAAGTGAAGTCTCTGGTTACAGTGAACTGCGTCAGCCTTTCCCTCTTGCACGCAGACGTCATGATCTCTCAGAAGGTGCATCATCTGGGGATGAAGCTACTGAATCCCCATTGAAGTGTCCCTTTAGCAAAAGAAAATCTGAAAGTCCCGATGATTCTGGAATTGAAAGCGGAACGGACAGAAGCGACAAGTTATCTTCCCCATCAGTTTGCTCATCACCACGATCATCCATTGATGAAAAGAGTGAAGAAGACCAAGAGGATATGCCAGTTCTGAGACGAGCTCTGCAAGCACCACCCATTATTAATACAGACTTGCTCATTGAGTCTGTGTACAAACCTCACAAAAAGTTCCGCGCTCTGCGCCGTGAAGACGAGCCCCATTCATCTCAGCCTACACCCTCCATTTTGGCGCAAACTTTGTCACAGCCTCTCCAACAAACTCCTCCTCCTCCTCCTCCACCTGTTGTGTCATCTATGTCAGTTGTATCCTCTCAGTCTACAGTGTCTTCTTCAAACTCAACCCTTGCTGCAACTTTGGCCTCATCATTAGAATCAACCTTAAGTACAGTCGATATTAAAGCTGATCCAACCCAAAGCAGATTGGTGAACAAACATTCTACACTTGCTCGTACTCTTCTTCGTGGAACAAACAAAACTACCGAAGATCACATGCGTCGTGCAGATTACCTTCACACCATGATCATGCGTCATGAGGCTCCACGAGAGCAGTTGGCACCAGTAAGTAATAGCAGCAGCAACAACTGTGTGTCACCTGCCCCATACCATGTTCCTCAAGCTGCCTTGGATCGTCTCCAGCCACCAGTATCCTCATGGTCATTTGCAACTTCTCGGAGTTGCCCAAGCAGCAGCAGCAGTAACAGCTGTGTCAGTTCTCTAAGTCCAATGCAACCTGCCGTTACAGCTCAGCCAAGGCTTCATCTCCTTACTACTCCTACACCCTCCCGCTACTGTGAGCCAAGGGTGTCTGTGACTCCAGTAGGCCTTGGGGCACAACCAACAAGTTCGATACAAATCCCAACTTCACAGAGTGTGAGCATTACCCCGGTTGGAATGGGTTTGGGTGTCCAACCTCAGAGGGCATCCTTGTCTCCAGTTGTCGAGCTTCAAGTTGACATTGCTGACTCACAACCGCTCAACCTTTCCAAAAAGACACCGCCACCAACCCCCCAGGAGTTCATCTTGGAAGCGTAATTTAGGGTTGGCCTGCGATTACCCAAGTACAAAGCCACTGTGTGGCCCCAATATTCTCACTCTCAGGCGGACAGATGGAGGACAGCAAAAGCAGCAGCAGCAGTTGCATCAGCTTTAGAGGTAGCACCTGATTGAAGACGGAATTGCAGATAGTAATAAATTAAGAGAAACCAAGGAGCACCTGATTCAAGACAGGATTGCAGATAGTAAATAATTTAAGAAAGATCCAGGAGGGCAGCAACAGCTGCTGCAGGTCGCGGGTTGGTCCTGGAGCACGTAGTATCTGGGGTCATGGGAGTGCCAGTCAATTTTGGCACTCTGTTGGTGATGGTAGCAGTGGGTGCCACCCCATTACTGCCTGCTCCCGACTCGCCCGCGCCAGCAGTCATGTACAGGGGGTGGGCGCCAGTCTAAACCCGCCCTGCACCATGCATGCCACTTATTCTGTGGCCTTTCATACTGACCGCCCGCCCCAACCTGCTTGTGAGGGCGCAGGAGGAGGGCCTCAGGACCTCTTCTCGCCCGGGCGAGAGCCTAGTGATGTACCTAGTTCAGTATTCATCACCTCATACGATTTCACCCCCGAGGACCAGTATCATCTTCATCACCATTCATTATTTTTCATTACTTTTCATTATTCATGGCTAGATCTCGATGTTAATTATTATTTAGCCCTGTGTCTGGCGAACTGTTTGTTATGTCATTATTATTATTATAATTGTTACCATTTATGAAGAAAAATTGTTATTGTCAATACAAATCATCACTTCAGTTATTTTTACTGGATTACCAATGATTATCATTTTCGTCATTATCATTATAGCTCTTAATGTAATCTTATGGACATTAGTTTGTCATAACAAATAGTTCCACCGTGTGCTTGTATGTAAATTTTTGTAATATTTGGGAGTTCAAATTTTGAGTCTTTAAAAATAAATGTGCAAAGAAAATATGACTGATTTTACTTGAACCAATTTATTTTATATTTATTAAAGGTTTGCTTTTACTTAGAGAATAACTAAATTGGTCTCTTAGGAAAAAATATCGGTATAGCAAAATTACCGAAATAAAATATATCTGAACATCCGTGAATAACAAATTCACTATAAAACTATAGAAATAGAGACCCAAGATATAAAATAAGAATAACAAAATAAAATTACATTGGAAAAAAAGTCAACTATCAATAAAGTAAAAAAAAAAATCTGAACAGTTACTATGAGAATAGGTCTCACACTATCAAACGGCAGTCCAAGATGAATGCTTAAATAAAAAAAAAAAAAAAAAAAAAAAAAGGCCATTATACCATGACTGAAAATACCAGCACTGATAGAAAAACATGAAAACCAAAATTTAGATTTCAAATTATGGAAAGATAATTTGTAACAACATCCATAGTTAGGGATGTCTCCTACAGTCCTCATGGTAGTGGAAACAAATGAAACCAGATTCAATGACCAAACTGAAGAACTGGCGTTGAATGGCCTTCCAGGATCCAATGCCGGGTCATAAATACCAAAGTTAAGAACTAGGTATCAATAGGCACTATGCAGTTAAGTGTATTACGTTTAGCTGTAACATACAGGAGAATAGTTGGCATAGATTGCTCAGAATATCTGGCACGTTATAAGAGATGAACTGTTTACCTATTTACATCTCAAACTGCATTTCACAGCTCTGATTTTGATGGAGTTGCACTTAAGATAACAAAGTTGAACAGCGATTGGAGAAAGAGGACTTTTATGCCATATCACAATACACACAAATGGAACAGATTATATTTATATAATAGAAATGACATTGAAAATAGTGTAAAAATTAATGCAATGAAAGACGTCGTGTTGGATGGACAGAAACTCTAAAGCTAACTGAAACTAAGATTCTATAATAATGAATTTAAAAACCCTCTCCGTAATACAGAGAAAATATATAAGAAAAACGTAAATAGTAAATACACTGAGAAGCATACTTTAGGTGAGGTAAGACTAAAACATTACAACATAAACCATCAGAATAAGGAAACATCATAATGATAATCAGCTGAAAAAAAAACTAGTTCATAATTCTGAAAGAAAGAGAAATCAAATGATTTACTGGCAATATTGCATGATTTGACAAGAAGCTAAAATAAGTATGAATAAAAGCTTTATTGGCTTATCCGTGACAGTATGCAATGAATCTCAAAGGTAAGTTTTAACCTTGAAACACGTTGCAATACATATGAACCAAAGCATCTAGGTAACTTCTTTCGGCAACATAACCACCTCAAAGATCACCACACGCAACAGTAGACGAGAATAGATTAATAGAACTAAGATGTAACAAAGATATTGAGCAGATTGACTTATGAGCGCATGACACTCAGCGTGCAATATGTTGCCCCAAGAACCGAAAGACGTGGAACCTTGGAAACCTTCGAGAAGAAATTAAAGTTTCCACTAAAACAGTTATGACACTGAAGAGCTGGTCATCAGAGGGAAATGTAACGGGCAAATCAAAAGGGGCCACCGTGAGGGACCTATTGGGGACCGGGCCTCACGAAATAGTCCGTGATGATGGAATTATCAATAAAGAACATGTAATGACTTATGATTATTATGGCTACCACAATCGTAAAAAAAGAATAATAAATAGAGCTAATGTATAAAAGTAACTATATAAACAGGGACAGGAAAGGATCCAGAATAATCTCACGCAATGGTACGTAGGCTATGACCAACCCTAAATTTTACAGCCCACAAGCTAAATGATAACCTCTTTGCAAAAGGCAATTAAGTACAAGTGAGATTACACACAACCTACGATCAGCAACAACGATATTCCAATCAATTACAAATAAGTCAAGAAAGACACGACTATGAATATTCATGGTTGCAAAACACTGACAACTGTTACATTTTACAAATTATCTTGGGTATTCTAACGAGTAACTAATTCTAATAAGTATAATATAGTAATCCTTCTTGAGTTATGAATACCCCTAGTCAGAAATCATCATTTCCCTAAACCTTTGCCACCTTCTGACGAAAATTAAAACTATTTCCCACACCATTAGTTTTCTAAGACTTTCTACAACGCTAGAAAGTTGAGAGAGAGAGAGAGAGAGAGAGAGAGAGAGAGAGAGAGAGAGAGAGAGAGAGAGAGAGAGAGAGAGAGAGAGAGAGAGAGCAACAATTAAATGAAAGCTAGGCACCCCTAACAACTGAGAAAAACCCCATATAAAATAAGCAATAGAGACCTCTTAACAAAATAAGCGTGATTAAAATACTAAAAACAAGCGAGACACCCATAACGACTGAGACATATACCTAATAAAAGAGAGAGAGAGAGAGAGAGAGAGAGAGAGAGAGAGAGAGAGAGAGAGAGAGAGAGAGAGAGAGAGAGAGAGAATTAACAACAACAGAGAGAAAATGCTTAACAAGAGTGAAAGAAACCTACAACAACAATTAAATGAAAGCGAGACAACCCTAACAATTGAGAGAAACCCCTATAAAATAAGCAATAGACTTCTAACAAAATAAGTGATTAAACTACTGAGAGCAAGCGAGATACCCATGACGACTGAAACAGATACCTAATAAAAGAGAGAGAGAGAGAGAGAGAGAGAGAGAGAGAGAGAGAGAGAGAGAGAGAGAGAGAGAGAGAGAGAGAGAGAGAGAGAAATTTTCTCTGGACGTTGAAGTAACTAGAAATCTGAGCTCCTTCCGCATTTATGGAGAAGGAAGTAGATATGCCCTATACACGCGGTCACTTGAGCCACTCGACTGCCCCTACCCCCTCGGTCACTTATGTCATGCTCCTGAATCTGGAGACTTGTTTTGTTTACATAATCTTTGTTAATAAAAGTCTACCAGCTGGTCAAAGGCCAGAAGCATCCCTTGAATTCTAATTTTCCTTTTTTCTTTAATCACCTTTTTGTCTAACAAAATTGTCAAATTATGTTGATAAAAAAGACTTTTATGACGTGTTGAGTTGTTAATGTAATACGCACACTCAAGGATACATAAACGCAGTTAATCACAAACATCAAATGTATAATTGAAATTCACATACGTGCCATACATAGATCAGTCGTATTTAAGCTCGTACATAAAAAGGAAGTTAAAAGATTTTATATATGCTGCATGTGCAAGTGTATGTGGAAGTTTTTAAATATTTAAAGAATAACTTGTAAACTCTTACTACCAATGATAACTTCCCAACATACAAAAAGGGGAGAGGATTGGCACAAACTTTAAAAAGGCCACAAGGAAATTAAACTACCTTCAACTGGAATAAAAGAAAAAAAAAAAAAAACTGACAAACGGAACCTCTTGCTCCCAAGCGATACCCTTCGCATCAAGGTGAATATCGTTCTGTGAAGGGAACCTTGCAAGCTATCTACTCGTATTCAATCCCTCCCCACCCACCCTCAACCTCATTCCTTTTTAGGTACCAGGTGTCAATTAAAGCCAATTTGACAATGCAGTTTTATCTTGCATCTTGCATTATTAGGTATTGCGGAAATGCATTCGGGACACTACACGGTGCAGGTTGATTAGGATGCTGTCAGGGAAGGTCCTACCTGGGTCAAGTGTTCACGATTCTGTTGGGATATTCCAAATAAATGAAGTTAGTGAGTTAGATTCAAATTTATAATCTATCCCATTACCTTAGCGCATAACCTTTTCTAACCGGGTTACTGTCATTTTTTTAGATTGATAAATAGCATTAAGCGTCGTCATGACAAGCCACATCAAGTTATTGTTATTACGGACTTTACAGCTCCCGTTATCAAATATCTAAAAACCCTGTCGTCATTGATAACATAACGTTGACACACTTATAACGTTATGTCTTATGTTATTCAGATTTCATCTTTATAATGAATATGGAACAATTCGTGATGATAATAATGATAAAAAATAAATGTTACAAAGAAAAATACTAACTTTCATTAAGTGTCAGAGAGAATGGAGAGAGGCATCTTATGAGCTCTGAAAGTTACACTTTCGGCGATTATTACAACGAAATTTCTATATGAAAAGCAACTGAATTATTTGAAACTAGAAAAAAATATATCAGTTAAATACTGTACACTATTAAATAGTATTTGTATGTTATATAGTTGCTCTTATCTACACTTGAATTTTTTTCTTTATAAGAATAAGTATGGTGATAGGAATGTCTGCGTGTAGAGAGAGAGAGAGAGAGAGAGAGAGAGAGAGAGAGAGAGAGAGAGAGAGAGAGAGAGAGAGAGGATATTACTAAGACGCCATGCATTCTAGATCTCTTTTAGGCAGGAAGTTTGGCGAGGACAAAAACAAGTTCTGAAGAGAGAATGAAAATGCTTGCATAACGTCTTGAAATAATAGTAGGAAATCAGTGCCTGCGACCTTCGAAAGCACACAATGCTGCGTTCATTAATGTTCCCAGATACTAAAACGGGAAAAAATTAAGGAATCTGCAGATATTTTATTTCAAAGTCAAAGGAGGTGAACAGACAGTAAACTCTCCCGATAAAAATATAAACACATAAAAAACATTGTAGTCTACGAGATACGATGGCTAAACGTTAAGCAACGTTGATCTTTTTACAATTCTACCACTTATGATTTTTCCTTTTTGTATTGAATATTCTTATTCAGGATTGGAAAGACATCCAGTATATCCAATGAAATTAATCCTCATGAAAGGTACCTCTCTCAGTACAGTATTAAAACTATATTACCGGTATATTCAATGCTTGACACTGACCACTGCACTATTTAAAGAAACATGGCTAATGCATACCTGCACATCCATAAGATACGCATTATTTAAGAGCTCACATCAAAGTAATCCACTTTAAACAGTGACAAATATACAAAACAGGAAAGTTGCATGCTAATTGTGCAAGCTAACACTTTCACGCATTCGTTGGAATACGAAAATCTATTAAAAAAAAAACGTAAATATTCGAATAAGGAAGAAATGAAAACAAAGACTGTACCCTTCTTCGCTACCAGTTACATCATAATCCAAACTGATCGTAAACTATCAAACCAGTTTTGCGGATAAAGAGGGCAAACGGCTTTGGGACTGTTCCTAGGAAAATGAATTTACGACGACGGAATCAAGGAACTGGCGAGAAAACTGGCCATTTGCAACGAGGAGGTCGGAGGTTGCGACGTGGGGTTCACCTTCTGACGTACCTGGTGGGGTGGCCAAGGTGAACGAGCACCCCCCCGTCCCCCTTCCCATCGCCTCCCGTGATCTATTGCTACTACAATCTGACGAAGGACAAGGTTGCAAACAAAAACCGATACAGTTGAAGGTTGAAGTCGCAAAAATATCCTACTATCACAACGCCCATTAAGGAAAAATATAATTTCGATCTCTCTCTCTCTCTCTCTCTCTCTCTCTCTCCTCTCTCTCTCTCTCTCTCTCTCTCTCTCTCTCATGAAACAGTAGTTAGGAGGCCATATCAATGTAATTTCCATTTCACTTTATGGAGGATAAGCTAAAAACACCGCGGAAGTTGGGGGGGGGGGAAATGACACTCGACAAACCATATGAAGACATTGTTATAATGCAGCCGGATGGACTGATCCAAGGCTAGTGGGGTCAGAACACGACCGGAGGCGGATAGAACAATTTCGATCACAGTAAACATTGAATTAATAAGTTATTCTTGCTTATGAGGTCTTAATACAGCCAACGCACAAATCCTAATGCCTTGGGGTATCTTAAGGCAAAGTAAACCCCATGCCTAAAATAGAGTGCTTCTTGGCATTTAAAAGGGGTAAATGGATGGGGGCTCTGAGAGCAAGGTCACTGAACGGTGAATTGGGTATGGCGTTGGCACGGCGAATGGGACTGGGCGGGAGGGGGTAGTCAGGATACACTGTCTCCACTTCCTTCACACCCACTCAATGCGTAACCTTGTACAATGCAAACACGTGACTATTACCGCATTCGTGCATTTATGGTAATAAACAAAAAATCCGACGCAGGGTACTTTCTCTCCTTACCAGAAGGTGTGCTTAAGACATTGTGCAGTGTAATCTCATGAACAAATCGTTTTGAGACTGAAATGAAGGTGAATATACAGAAACCGGAAGTGGTATTTCAGATACCGTCAATAACACAGACTAGACTGGATTGCCTAGAATGATTTGGCTACCCAAATTCGCAACAATTCAGTCTTCTCTAG
>NC_090751.1:23461167-23466167 GCF_036898095.1 Palaemon carinicauda | reverse complement strand
TGTCCCTTTCAAGTGACCTTCGGAGTAATGAAAGGCACAAAGGAACGGAGGAGCCAATCCTCTGCAGACGAACACACCACGATGGCCATGGATTCCTGACAGAAAGACGCAATTATATGATGTGAAATGCCATGATGTATCGCATCGACTGTACAAACTGACGTCTCATGAGTCACGAACAATTTATGCAAAATTTAATTCCCAATTAGCGCTGTGATATTCGTCATTGCTATTAATTCTTTAAACTGTACACACACGCCAAAGGAGTCAATAAATCTAAAACAAGAACTAAAGTAGAATCGTGGAAAATTAAGAAAGATATAGTGAGATAGAAAATTATTGAATTTACATTCTGTCCACCAAAGACCCTCTGGAAAACCTTGAACAATTTCGTCTGGGTTGTTTCTGCCCATTGGTTTTGCATCTAATTCAATGAACAGAGTTTTGATACTACCAATGGCCTCGACGTTCTTAGCCAAGGTCTATGGAATATTCTACCAACAGCAGGCGTGAGACAAGAGAAGATCCTGACAGTTAAGGAAATAGCAAAGAGGCTTCAAGGATTCTTAATAGAAAAGGAGCTTGTTGCCAAAATTATGTCATTACATATGGTATATCCTATATTGCGTACATGAATTTGGTAGTTAGAAGTGGCAACTTTCTGTACGAGGTATTGGAAAGAGATATGAGCTTAACTTTTTCGGATTAACTGTATTTATTAATTTATTACCGGATAACATTTGACCTTTGTAAAATGATAAACTTTTTCTGTAAAGAATGATGGAGGGGAAAGAAAGACGATTAAGACTTTGTACAGGTGCATTCTACGTTATGACAAATGAACTAGAACTAGAACCCCAAGTCAATATAATAGGATACCTGCCTTAAAATCTTACAATGTTCTAGGTTTTTCTATGAAGCTAAATTTTTGGCAGATTTCTAGTAAACATTTATAAGTTCAAGAATCAGGAAACAGCGAAAACTTGAGACGTATACATTCACCTTAATTCCAATACTTCAGGTTATCTAGCCTCCAAACCAAAGAAGTATTAAATTGATTAGGCCTCGTTCCGCAATACCTTTGTACGGGATTTTATACAGGACTTTCATTTGAGTATGGAGTTACAGTTTTCCGTCAACTACCACAATGATACTGCTACTGGAATTTAACGCAATTCCAGTTTTCAGCTAAAAGAATCAACATATCATATTAAAGGGGTTAAGAACGCTCCAAGTCGAAATTAAACTTCGATCTTCATCCCGCTAAAATTTAATGTAAAAAGTTGGCATAGATTTTAGGTGTGGTTTTATACGGAATCTTATTATACGCTAAGTAGTCATGAAATCATGCTGACAATAAATAGAAACTACATATTTCTACACTATACTTAATTATCTAAACAATTAAGCTTCAATAATGATACATGTGCTAAGAACCAATGCATTTTTTTTCGTGTGTCAAATTCGCAAGTGACATACGGAAAATGGGAATTCTTTAGTTTCAAGTCGTAATGCCATTTAGTTTAAGTGAATTATATTATTCTAAAATTTGTAACAAAAGTTCTACAGCTTATTTTGAACTCATAATTTAATTTTGTTCTCATCTATATCTGCAAAAAAAAAAAAAGAAAAAAAGAAAAAAAAAAAAGGACTAGCCCATACTAGTTTTGACCTGAAACCATTATATGTCATCCTTGTGCATAGTTGTGAGATAGCCTACAGGAAGATGCTTCCTACAGGACGATACTCCTTTTCAAGAAGCTTCAATCTCATCTGGTGCGAACTTTCAGCCAGTTTAGCTTTTACAAGCTTTCGAAAGAATATAGCGACAATCAAACTTTTCTTAGCTTGTTCGTTTTCTGTTAATGATCAAGAGTGTACAGTACCCGAGAGACATACCAACGATTTTACTCATCTACCCTTATATAACTTTGAAACGCTACTACGACTGATACTACTGCTATTATATAAGGACAGCCAAGCAGACTTGAGAAAGCTAATAGCCTCATTTTAACTTTGACGTATCGTACTTTGCCAAACCAAAACTTCGAGTGGATCTTATCATCTGGTGGTTTTTATGTAAAAAGAGAATTTAAAAAAAAACAACTAGTAAATTGCCAAATTCCGTCAGAATACAACGCTAACGCTCCAAAAGGGTTTCTATGAAGATTACTTCATAATTTCTATTGAGGGGGGAGGGTATTTATATAGGATAGGAAGCTATGGAAAAATGAAAGTGAAAAGCTATACGTAGCATGAGATAACCTCACTATACCGTAACTAAGAAAAATAAACAAAGATGTTGAAGGGAGGATCGAAAATTGCGTGGCAGAATAGTCGAAGTTGGCGCTTTGGCAAGTAGCGGGTGCATTGCGAAGCTGGGAATGTCATCTTTTTTTTTTTCTTTACTTATATACCTTCAAGGAGAAGCTACTGAAAAATTCACAGTATTTAAAGAACGCACTTCCTTGGACGAGTCGTGTTTCTCGTTATTTTTGGTAAAGAATTATGCAACCTTTAAGAGTTACCAACTTTATTTACAAATTTCTTACTCTATAATTATTCGCCATTTTCATGTTTAAACGAATTGCATAATAACGACGAAATGTACACATGTTTAAAATTAAGATACATGAAAAAAACAAGGTTAAACGTTTTTCCTCTATATTTATTCACTTTGAAGGCACGCAAAGGGATGAAATAAATTACTTCCATTGATGAATCCAATATATCTATACTTTTAGTTGCATGCATGTTTGTTGAAGGATCTGGGACATATCTTTTTAAAACGAAATTTCAAAATTTGTTGATTTTGTCTGCATGTGCGCTCCTTCATTTTTCATTTGTAAACATGTGCTTATTTTCTCTGTTCTTAGCGTTTACTAGACTACTCCCTCTTCCCTTCCCAAAATATAGCTTAAGTCATACTTTTTACTCCTTTCAAAAAAAATTCTAACTTTACAGTCTATATTTATTTTCTCCTTGTACAGTATTCTATTCATAAATACACGCACAACACACACACACACACACACACACATATATATATATATATATATATATATATATATATATATATATATATATATATATATATATATATATATATATATATATATATGTGTGTGTGTGTGTGTGTGTGTGTGAGTGTGTGTGGTGTGTGTGTGTGTGTATGTGTATGCATTTCTCAACATTAAAAGACATTTCCTCTTGATATGCTAATTCCTATTTACAACATTTCTCATGAATTATTTATCGCCAGTAACAGTCACCCTCTCTCTCTCTCTCTCTCTCTCTCTCCTCTCTCTCTCTCTCTCTCTCTCTCGCTCTCTCTCTCTCTCTCTCTCTCTCTCCTCTCCTCTCTCTCTCTCTCTCTCTCTCATTCATTGAAGGTCAGGCGCACGGCCTTCAAATGCAGACGTGTTACAGTGTCGCAAAAACTTAACACTCACAGTTAGGAGAAAAAAAAAAACTTGTGTCCAGTTATAAGGATGGGGTGTGTGTAACGGTCCAAGTATTTTTTTTTCTTTTTTTTTTTTTTGCCTTATCAAACAATTTCCCTTTCGTTTGAGCAGGCTGTTGTTGTTGATGATGTGAGGATATGCAAAGGAAAATTGAATTCTTAAAACAGTGAGACCAACATTTGTTACATTAAGTGTCTGATGAATATGATGATGTTGAGTATTAATTAACATTCTAGTTTAGCTTATTTTCTTATATTTGATATTGAGATTAATAACTCTTAGCTTTACTAAGTGGCAAGGTCTCTTGTTACATGGAACTACCTTTAATTTACGATGACGGTTTAAGGAACCTGATGTGGACCCCAGTAGAGAATTTATTCGGCCCATGCGGGGGGGCCACAAATAATAGATTTTGCCTCTCTAGTGTCAATTTGTTTCCGGGATGAAACTTTCAATGTTTCATAAACAGATTTTGTCATATACTTACATAAAAAACCACAAAAATTCTAATGGTACAGCCATTTCAGCTATTCATGAACATTAATAAGTTGAAAGTTAAGACTGCTATTCTATTCATGAAATATATGGCAGAAGTAATTCACCAATTTAATTTTGTTTGTTATAATCATAACCTATTTTGCAGGTCTTGGGGTTATAACATACATTGGTCGGGCATTAAAAACTCAAAATCCAGTATCCCGACTTTTACAGAATTCCAGGAAAATTTTAAGACTGCTATATTTAAAATGTAAATTTAAGCTTAAAATTAAATAACTAACAAGTAATTTGATTCTTTGACATCAATGAGCTTCGCAGATGTAACCTTCAGCTCCATACATTTTAAAGAACTTTTATTAAGAGTTCTGAGTACAGATGTGTGCATAAATTTAAAGAGAGAGAGAGAGAGGAGAGAGAGAGAGAGAGAGAGAGAGAGAGAGGAGAGAGAGAGGAGAGAGAGAGAGAGAGAGAGAGGAGAGAGAGAGAGAGAGAGAATGGTAACCTTTGATAATATCCAAACACTTGTCAATGCATCGTTTTGATCAACAACAACACAAATAATAATAATTATTATAATAATAGTAATCGTATTACGATTACCGATAACTTCAAACACTGATAAATCTTTAATTGGAATAAAGTAAGTATTTCTAAGACTTATCAATAAAGCTTAACGAACTTCTGTTGGAGCTTTCAAAATGACGAACAAAAAACCCGAGAGATCTCAGTACGAAATGGTATGTACATGGGTGATCTTTACTTCTAAATAATAAACATTGGAAAAAATCTATACTTTTGTCAAAATTACATAAGAATATTAACTGAATAATGTAAGGAAATTAAAAATTTTCATTACTTTATGGAAGTGAAGAGATAAAAATTAATCCATAAAACAACAGACTTAAGTAAATTGAATAAATTATAGAATTAAACGAATATCCGCATCTCAAGTATGACGACGAAAAAAATGCACACGAATCAGTCTAATACACAAATCGATATTCACAATAAATCCTTTTTAATTCACACTGAGCTTGA
>NC_090751.1:23408667-23456167 GCF_036898095.1 Palaemon carinicauda | reverse complement strand
TATTAAATAGTGCACCAGCAATAACTGCAACGATAGAATAACATCAATGATAATTTTAATAATAGCAGACATAAATAAATTGAAAAAATACAACTTTCTTCATCGACATAATCAACAAGAATTCTCTCTGGTGTTTCTATTCGGACACGTAATTGCAATTGCAATAAAAGGCTCGGCTGTCATGTCTGTCATTCAAGGGTTAACTCATTGCTTTTCATTTGATTCGAAGGCCATGTCCTCTCGCAGGATAATTGACAGGAGCTTTATCATTACTTGAAAGCCTTGAATTGTATTTGTATACCATCATGTAGAGAAATAATAATAATAATAATAATAATAATCATCATCAACATCTCCTCCTACGCATATTGACCCAAAGGGCCTCGGTTAGATTTCTCCAGTCGTCTCTATCTTGAACTTTTAATTCAATATTTCTCTACAACTTCGCACTTCATAGTCCTTAGCCATGTAGGTCTGGGTCTTCCAACACTTTTAGTGCCTTGAGGAGCCCAGATGAATGTTTGGTGAACTAATCTCTCTGGGGGAGTGCGAAAAGCTTGCCCAAAGAATCTCCATCTACCCCTCATCATGATCTCATCTCATAAAATTAATAATAATAATAATAATAATAATAACTAGAGGGGCACTCAGTACAGCGTAAAAACTCTGCCATGGCAGCTTATTTCTCGACCTTTTGCTTGACCTTGACCTTTGACCTAAGACTTTCAAAATTGAATCACTTCCGAGTTTTAACATGATAATTAATCCCTGAAAGTTTCACTACTCTGAGTAAAATTATGACCTCCGCCGCGGCTGCTTATTTCTCGACCTTGACCTTTGACCTGGGCTTCAAAATTTAATCACTTGCACGTCTCAACATAACAGTTAGTCCATGAAAGTTTCAATATTCTATGAACCAAATTGTGGCCAGAAAGTTGTTCACACACACAAACAAACGGACAAACGGGGGCGAAAACATAACCTCTTCCCAACTTCGTTGACGGTAATAATAATAATAATAATAATAATAATAATAATAATAATAATATAATAATAATAATAATACGTAAGGTGTGTGTAATAACTACACTACGGGTAATAGACTCACGGTTTAAACTTGAAGAATTTTAACTCGGGGTTGTGAAGATATTTATTCCACGATACAAATGGCAGGTATTGTCCCTAAGGTTGGGACTTTACGTCTCGACCTCCTTTATATCACTGCCCTTTTTATAATAATAATAATAACTAACAATAATAATAATAATAATAATAATAATAATAATAATAATAATAATAATAATAATAATAACAACAACAGTTTTATCCTTTCAAAATGAATAATTCAAAATCTTAAGAGAAAATCTATAGAAAGTCTGAAAACAGAGCCAGGTATTTGAGTGAAAATGACAATACTTTGGCGGTCTTTACCTAGCTTTGATACACGGATCCTGATTAAACCAAAGGAGAGAGAGAGAGAGAGAGAGAGAGAGAGAGAGAGAGAGAGAGAGAGAGAGAGAGAGAGAGAGAGAGAGACATGGCAAAACTTTTCCCTAATCCCCTGAAAAAAAAAGTCAATAGAAAAGACCGGAGTCAAAATGTAAAGTTCCCATAACGACATACGTTAGTACATTGTCCCCAGACTTATCCATAAACTTCAAGTAAAAATAAAATAAGTGAAAATCATCATACAAGAGAAAATTTACTTACTACCCCCGCCCCCGTAAGATAGACAAATAGAGGGTTGATAGGAATAACTTTATAATAAGCAAGATTAATAAATGTTGAATCGCTGATTATATCAAAATTATGTAAAACGAGTTTGTAATTGTATGCGTCATTAAGACTGAAAAAAAAAACAGAATAAACATCTAAATCTTATTTCAATAAAATATTCAGACTAAACCAAATAATAACCCAAAACCGTCAGATTTCAACATACCTGAGAGATCTCCCTTTCCTATCTTGTTATTCTTTTTGAAAATCCATCTGAAATAAGAAAAAAATCATTGTTAAATAAAACTTCGTTAGATCTGACAAATCTAATGTACATGCTTTACCTAACCATTACTATTTCTATCTTTTCCAGCGGAGTTTCTACCAATTCGAGCTGCTATCCCTTGAGTTTTAAAGGAGATTATGGCAAATACATCAATGATTTTGAAAATATTTTTACTAAACAGATCCTAGCAAGGTGACCTCCAAACACTTCTAAATCAATATTCACAGGGGCATATTATTCTAAACAAACGTGACTTACACTGAATTACAATCCCTTTTATAATGTTTGACGTCATAACTCTAAACCTTTCTTTCAGATTTCACTGACATACAAATGATACTTTTGTCTTTTTTTGCAATGCCAAAGCATTTGAGATCAGTGAAATGATGGACTCTTTAAGGAGTATTACAATTAATATCAAACTTAAGTTCCTACCAACTTTAGACGAATATCATCCTAGGAAAACACCAATGTTCCTCCTAAAAAACATAGTAATGAAAATCTCTAAAACTCGAACTCTTGTTTACATTCAAAGGTTATGTTTCTTACAAGGCTTCGTGAAATGAATTTTCTTCCTTATGGAACAGGCTATATGAATTTCTAATAGGAAAAGATAGCCATATTCCACTAAAATAAGTCAAGTGTTCTGTTATCAAACAACCACTACTACATTATCAAAGAAATAAAAATCTGGTAGGCATGAATAATTTTAGAAATATACTCCAACACACCGAATGACTCGCATTCTTGTTGGTAATCTTAAAAAAAAAGTTAAAATAAAACGAATGAAGTGGCAGATCTTTTTTTTTTCTTTTTTTTAACAAGTTTCCTTTAGGCATTTTGTCACTTTGTGAAGAAACAATGCAGATCTTACAGTATTGTGTACTCTGCAAGGACAGTGTTGCCAACCTGTGTGGATTAAACCTAGAGTTACTCCCCTGCAATTTGTTAATTTAAAATAAAATCAGACTGTAAACAGTAAATTTCTTGGCCGACAAAGGTATTAAAAACTATCTCAACACGTATTTTGAGAATATTTTCTTGACGGAATTTAGAAGAAATCTGAAACCCAGCCATTTTGATCTCGGCTCAAGATCTGTCGGCAACTCATGATATAGCAAAGTCCCCCCATTGTACTTTTGCAACATAAATCTGCTCCCTCCAAACAAGACAAGGTCTACTGGGTTTCGCCATAGTGAACAGATTCACTCCCGGGTGCCATAAATGACCTACCTATATCTCCTTCAGCGTCCTTCCTCAGGTCGTCCCTACGAGAGAGGGGATTGGGAAAAAGAGAAATCGTACTGATATTGAGGTTACCAAGTCGACCGTGGTCACGGTGGTGTCAGCCTCGGCAAGACGAGAAGGAAGATCCATCTGATCCTACCTTTCATTTGATCTCACTTGGCAAGGTCAGAATACCATCTTCTTTTTCACATCTCCCTCTCTCTCTCTCTCTCAACGAACTGTAGTAAACAATCTGCGTAAATATTGACAGCATCTTATAAAAGGCATGTCAATACCATGCAAACTCCGTATTTGATGCTGGTTTCCCCTATTACAGACAATTGCCAAAAAACATGGTCTCCCAAAATACTATAAAAAAATCACATTGAAAGCGTACTACGCGTATATCATAAGCAAAGAAATTAAGTAACATCCTGGGTAAGTATGAACTAAATTTAATCCAAAGTCCTTTTTTCCTCTAGTTCCACTATAGTCCTCGAACGATTATTTGGTGTTCCTTAGCATAACTAAAACACAACACCATAATCATGCCTAGATTGCTCGTGCTTCATCATACGAGCCCAAGGCCTCTGATCTATGCAATAACCTCCCTCGTATATCAATATCCATCAATTAGCTTCCGCCATTTTGTTGTGTTGGGCAAATGTCTTGATATCCTGCAGGTTAAAACAAAATTCATCATCGGTCTCTACACAATCCTCAGATGGGATTCAAACTTCATCTGGCAACTCTCACCAAATTCTAAGTCTGATCCAACATCAATGATTACTATTACATATATAACAGAGATTGCTCGGGTGCCATGTGGATGAGATCATGATGAAGGGTAGATTGAGATTGTTTGGCCATGCTCTTCGCATTTCCCAAGAGAACCAGTTCACCAAAATTATATCTGGGCTTCAAAAGGTACTAAAAGAGTTGGAAGAACCATGCCTATATGGCTGCGGACTATGAAACGTGAAGTAGATGATGATGAATGAAGAAATATTGAATTGAAAGCTCAAGATAGAGACAATTGGCGAAATCTAACCGAGGCCCCTTGCGTCAGTAGGCGTAGGAGACGATATGATGATATCAATACAGATCATCATCATCATCAGACGTTACTATTCCACTGCAGAACAATGGCCTCAGACATGTCCTTCAACTTGCGTCTGTTCATGGTCTTTCAGTGCCAGTCCACGCCTGCAAACTTCCTTTGTTCGTCGATCCATCGTCTTTTCTTTGTTACTCTGCTTCTTTTACAATCTCTAAGGACCCATTCTGTTATTCCTAATGTCTATCTATTTTTCTATCATTTTCATTATATATCCTGACCATGTCCATTTCTTTTTCTTACCAATTGTTAGACTATCCTCTACTTTAGTTTGCTCTCGTATCCATGTGGCTCTGTTTCTGTCTCTTAGCGTTTATATATATATATATATATATATATATATATATATATATATATATATATATATATATATATATATATATATATATATATATATATATACATATATATATATATATATATATATATATATATATATATATATATATATATTATACATATACATATATATATATATATTATACATATACATATATATATATATATATATATATATATATATATATATATATATTATACATATACATATATATATATATATATATATATATTATATATATATATATATATATATATATAGTATGTATGTATGTTTATAAGATTCGAAAATGAAAAAAAAAAATTAAAAGTTAATCTCACCACGGAATTAGGAGGATGAACTCACTGATGCATTCTCATCTCCGTCTATCCACAACAGTAGACTTAATATCATGAACTCAATTTCCAGTCATAAAAAAAAACGCCACGATTGTTTTGAATAATTGTATTATCATTATTACTATTATTATTATCATTATTATTATTATTATCATTACTTCCTAAGCCACAACCCTAGTTGGAAAAGCAAGATGCTATAAGTCCAAGGGCTCCAACATGGGAAAATAGCCCAGTGAGGAAAGGAAATGAAGAAATAAACTACCAGAGAAGTAATGCCGTTCCTTTGCAATGCGTGATTCGAATTTGCAGGATACAGGCCATAACTCCACAAGACAAACTAAGAGAGAGCGCACACAAAATTCAGATGACCGCAAAAACATCAACAGGAACAACAACTGACATCGACATGACCTCTATTGATACCGGAACCTTTTCATGTTATCATCTTTCGAGAAGAATACGAGAGATCACCAGCAGCATCTCGCTGAAGGATCTTTCACAAAAGTAAGGATCGAATTCCACTGGAAAGCCAACGCTCACTCAGTCAAGTCAGGCAGACAGACAGATAAGATACTCATCCAGGAAACTTAATATGGAAGCTATTATTTACGATTTTCATGGGGAAAGATTTTTATAAGGCTCTGTCCCATAGCTGAAACACCCAGCTAAATTTTTTCTAACGTTCGCCAAAATTAATTATTTCATACACAAATACAACAGACGGATCTCTTTTCCCTGCAGTGCTTAAGAACCATAAAAAGGTTACAACGAAAAATGACATTTCACCATTGAAGAGTAGCCCCACCTCAGGAAAAAAAAAAAATCAGTGAAAAATATAGATCGCCATATTAACTAACACTAGTTGTAGCCTCCTAGTTTTTCTTGCAAAATAGAGCTAATTAAAGGCATCTTATTACTGGACATAGAATAAAAAGAACAGGCTAGAGAAAGAAAGGATGATAATGAAAATTAATTAAAGAGTAAACCTTAATTTGAATAAACTTAACAAACATCGGTGATTGGAATGTAATGGGTCCGGTATTGGATAATTGGATACAAAGGTTTGAGAATATTTGGGCAGGTGGCCACCAATTAAAGTGACCCAGCTAAATAAGACACCAGAATATGAAGCTACCACAAATGGCAACATAGGGAAAAACATCAATTGAGGAAGACTTATTTAAGAATATGGAAAGCTGATTGCCCCCCCCCCCCCCCTACTACCTCAGTTAAAAAATACTATTTATAGCTTATATCCTAATTGGGGGTGACTACACCGAATATACAGAGCTTACACTTAGCGGGGTGATCTCATCGAATATCCATATATTACACTGTAAAACGGATGTCCAGACCGTATACAGACAATCTTACACCATTGATGGTGTGACGTCTGACTCGACTCTCACCTTCAACACCTTGTCTTGGGTATTAAAATCCATGACATCAATTTTCATTTATTAATCTCCACAAGGATCTGTTCTTCGTATACCTATTATTTCTCTCTATTTAAATCGGTACTTGCACATTGCAACATTTACATAAGGTTCTCAACTTCATGAATAATATAAGACTACGAGTACGCGTCGCGTCGCAGTATGATAGTCGTCCTGCCGTTTAAAAATAACCGTTGACAATATGATGCCACAATATAACGAGCTGAACACTGAGCTTTGTTGCTTGAAACCTTTTGACCGAGGTCTAAAAACGGAAGATTGCTATTTGAAAGAGGTGCTTAACCATTCCAAGCATTTGGACAACAGATGTTCCGATATTATATTTCCAGTCGTTTCAAAACTGAAATTAAAATTATAAGATTAAATTTTCAACTAATTTGCCTGACTCGGACGTGGCGTTTGGTAGTTCATGCAAAAACCTGAAATTTGATACCATTTAAACTTTTAGAGTATATCATGCATGTAAATATACATGTACAAACAATGCAATTCCCGAACGACCAAAATGCATCTATTTTACTTGCTTGCCAAAACTGATGAAGCATACGAAATACTACCATTAATAATCCCCAAAAGCTTAACAAAAGCACACCTCCAAAGGTAGATTATGTATGTGAAAAAGTAGGACAAAGTCCATGGCTCACTATATATACGTTATTCAAGGCATTTTGCAACGAACAAGGTTAAGATAGAATGTAACACTGCATATGTTCCTCAAGTTTACAAAGCATTGCCAATCCCCTCCGAGACCCAATAATCCTGCGACGGGAAGGAAAGTCACGCCCCTGGCTCCTAGGATACCGTCACGTGCCCGTGAGTCTGGTAAGGAGACACGTTCCCTTCGTCTTGACACCAATCTGAAGAGTTATACTCCTGAAAGAATGACTGTGCATGTTTACTAGACAAGAAGAATAGAAATTTATGGTACGGCAATTGACACGTTTTCAGTTTCCCCTTTCTGTTGCTGAAAAGTTCGGGAACCTTGGGAAGAATCTTGATAATTCAGATTATGATTATAAATAGTTACTGAAGGTCGTTTGTGTTCTTTGTAAGTCAAGAACATTGTAACAAAAGATTCAGTGAAAGCCGTAACTCTGGGTAGACTTTTACCGACTATCTAATTATGTATCTGGATTCTAAGGCTCTTGGGTTATCCAGTAGCTTGAAATTCATTAGAAATGCAAATTACAGCTATGGAGTCGTCTGTCCAAAAAGGACTATTAAAAACAAGGGCTCTCAGATAAGAGTTAATTCTAATGATAATCTTGTATGACCATTAGTTCTAGCAACGAGTCATATCTGATGCGAGATGGGTTTTAAAGGGAAAAAAATAGAATTTCTGCATTGATAATTATTCAATTGAAATAGGAAACAATAATTGAGAACATTCCTTGTGAATCAGATTCGTCGCCCCAAATCATGAAAAATACTGAACTTTGTTTTCAGATAGACGTATAAAACTTAAAAAGAAATGATTTCGAGGGTTTAACTGCATACAATTATGCTCATGTGTTACCAAGTAGTATTACATTAAAAGAAATCGGTGCACAGTAAGGATAACAAATTGGTAGATTTGGTGTGTCATCATTCAGCTAATTAACATTACGAATTCTAACAAGTGGCTGATATCAACTCTGACGGTCGAACTATTCCAATGGTCCATACATTTTAGTGGTCGACCAACGACTATCTGAAAACCATAAATTCACTTCAGCACTAATCTATTATCATACCATTTTTAATAATCTGCCACATTTCTTAACTATGCGTAGTTGGTCTTTATTGCAATTTAGTTTAAAGCTTATTAAAAAACACCGAACAAAACTTACTTTTTCCGATCGTTCGTTTGTTATAGGTTTCATCGTCCTTTATATGACACGTGCTCTAGTTGAAAGCACTCCAATTCATCAGTATTCGGAATAAAAGGAAATGGCAGTTATAGATGGCCTTTCTACGTGGACAAATTTACTTTCCTTCTATTAGTAGAACTTGAGAATGTTCGATTCATATGAATCAAATTCCCAGATAAAAGATTAGCAATGTTAAAGGACTATTGTTGAAACGTGAAACTAAATAAGGTGGCAATACTATTCGAGTAAAATTACTAGACCTTTCTGCAATCTAAAATAGTTCAAACCAAAAATGCCTCTTCCTTGAGGGTACGCTAGAGCACACTATTCAATTTAATTTCTCTTCCTCTTGTTTTGTTAAAGTTATTATAGTTTATATAGGAAGTATTTATTTTAATGATGTTACTGTTCATAAAATATTTTATTTTTGTTTCCTTTCCTCACTGGGCTATTTTCCTCATTAGGGTCCTTGGGCTTATAACATACTGCTTTTCCAATTAGGGTTGTAGCTTAGCAAGTAATAATAATAATGGTTAAATACCCTTCGCTATGAATAGCACAAAATTACATTCTCTTGTAAATTTTGTTTCTTGACAACACCAGAGAGAGAAAATATCTTAGGAATTATTTCCCCCATGTAGGATAATAAGTTTGTCGAGGACCCCCGGTATTGATGGTATACGTATTTTCTTTCTCTCTCTGTCACCCAACCAACGAACCCACACCGATGTGACTCATAACAGCTAAAAAAAATACGTTTCAAATTCACATAATGGAGGCGCACTAAATTTTGCGATCATCTGTACACATCTTCATGTTCAAAATTCATATGCGGATCTTCAACTTGCTAGTTGAGAGAGAGAGAGAGAGAGAGAGAGAGAGAGAGAGAGAGAGAGAGAGAGAGAGAGAGAGAGAGAGAGAGAGAGAGAGAGAGAGAGAGAGAGAGAGAGTTTCTCGTCATTTAACGTAAAAATTGTACGCGAGGAAAAGGACAAAGGAAAAATTGTCCTTTTCCTCGCGTACAATTTTTACGTTAAATGACAACTTTTGATGAGAAGAAAATTATGACTGTTCTTCAGACTACTACTTCTTTAGATTACCCGGGTCCGGAGAGAAGCTCCGGGCAATCTACAGAAGAAGAAGTCTGAATAACCATTATATTTTCTTCTCATAAAAAGTTGTCATTTAACGTAAAAATTGTACGCGAGGAAAAGGAAGATTAAGAAAACGACGATAATGACGAGAAGGAAGATGATGATGATGGGGAGGAAAGGGAGGTGATGATAATGGAGGAGGAGGAGGAGGAGGAGGAGGAGGAGGAGGAGGATCGTAAACGTACCCTTCCCCGTCGTCTTTAGGCGCTTGTCGGAACGAATGGTAACATGAGGAGGCTGCTTGTGCCTCTGCAACTCTCTATTGTTTTCTTCTTGAAAATCCTGTTGAGACAGCCACTTTTTCATTCAACAAAATGAAATCTCCCAGTCCTGTTCAAGTAACTTTTCTGTTTTCTTAAAAGTACCCAATGTATAAAATTTATATTTACAAATTACAAGCTTCAATTGTCGTTACTCTCGTAAGAAACGTTTAAAAGTTTCATTCATAGCATGAAATTACTGGACTAGCACCAAATTATAGAATAAAAGTAATGTTGATTCATGCCATTCAAAAAAAAAAAAAAATAAATAAAATGGAAGTTTCCCTAAACAGGGTGGTGCTATGGAGGTAAACATGGCAACAGTTAATTTCATGTTCATTCTACCGCTGCTGAATCAGTGTTGAATCCCCAGAATTTACAATAATAACATACATATTTCATGGTAGGTTTATTACGATCGAATAAGACACTGGCTCCCTCTTCTCTCTAGACTTTCGAATTAATCACCAAAGCAGTGAATTATGGTCTTCATTCTCATCCATCTTTTCAATTATGTTGTCTGTATGATTTTTGTTTTCATCTCTCCCTTCATTATATACCTTTGTTTTGAAAAGGAAGGTCCAGGCTAATGGCAAAAACTTTGTCATTTCCCGAGATATACTGTAGCTACAAAAACTATTTGCAAGGTTTACCTCTCACCATCTATGCTTGGGTAACTAGGCATGGCTAACAATTCTAATTATCATATAAACTGCCATTATACGTACTGCCACGGATAGTTTTCATCCATCCATTCACAACAGATGTACTCTTATGTAATGGAATTCACTGGATATAGGACATTCAGTCCCGCCCAGGAGCAAGCAGTCTTCGGTAGTATGACTGCAATATCTGTGCAGACCCATAGAGTATTGGAGTATCACGTACCTTTACGCTTCATACCTAAGATATTTCAGATAACCCATTTCATTCTCGTGTACCTTATCTGAGACCTTTAACAAGATCAGACTGATTATTCACTCACATTATTGACCTACTGAGAACAGGTAATAATTCAATATATCTTGGTTGATACACAAGCATTATTGATTCTGACGTTGTGCCTGGATAAACCAAAGGCTGCCTTTATAATTCAGAATCAAATTGCGTTTCAGCATCTGAAATTATTCAATAGTATGACCTCAATGATCTAGTTCCAGAGAAACCTGGCCGACTCACTTTGGGGTCGATTAAAGGAAGAAGAACTGTATGGGTGGAAATTGTTTTTTGTTTTGGGTTACACATTGGGAATCCTTCCTAGGTTATAAGTGAATCTTGTCTTTGTTATGAGCTAGGAATCTTGTCTTAATAACAAGTTGGGAATCTTGACTTGGTTGCAAGCAGGAAATCCTGTCTCCGTAAAGATCTGGAACTAGATTAAAGTATTTGAGTTATTTAGTCCAACGCTGGGGCCTGTGAGACCTTTCAGCATCCACGTGCAAATGAGGGACTCGTCTTTGGTCACAAGCTAGGAATCTAAAGTTATAAAGGCTGGGAATCTTTTATTGATTACGAGTCGAAAACCTGTTCTTAGATTTTGAACTGGGAATCTCGTCTTGATACCAGCTGGAAGGAAGATTGTCTTGGTTATGTAGAATCTTGTCTTTGGCTATAAGCTGAGACTATTTAGATCAAGATTAAACCTCACCCTAGACTACAGTGGTAACGTGTTTGCCTAGCATTCACATGGCAAGAGATCGATCCCCGCCCAGGACCATGAGATTAAGCTGTTTACTGGGGAGGCTACTGCTGTGGTAGGGCACCACAGTGGGGGGTTGGGCTTGCCCGGCTGACGTTCTGGTGAGCATCTATTCTGATGGAACCGGAACTGAAACCAATCACCTTTAGATGTCCGAACACATGTAAATTCTTGGCTTCTTGGTAAGATATGCTAAATTTATTAATATGCCATTCGTCAATTCCACAGACATCTGACAACCAAAATTACTATCGACAAAATATGGAAAGTGAAGTCGGATTTAACGAACAAAACCGTTTTGTTTTGATAATCAACTAAATAGATCATATTTACGAGTACTGCCACTGCTTCATTCAGGATTGACAGATCAAGTGTAATTATTATACATGCGGTCATTCAAGCTCGACTTTTGCAAGGGATGCTAACATTGCCATGTTAGTGCAACATGACTAAGAAACTTTTCTCAGAATGATTTATAACAGCATATTTCTGTTGTAATTTTATTTTGGCTCGAGCTCTCAAATTATATACAATACATATTCATAAAGTATATTGAAATAATTTTAAATTCTCACAATAAAGAGCCCATTGGATCATGACTACAGTTCGTCGATGATAATTACTGACCGTGATGTGTAAGAGAATTGTCAATCAGTAACCTACTTTCACCACTGACAATGGATACGATTCAGGAATCTGACAGGTGATGAAATCGGAACGGATAAAAAAAAAAAAAAAAAAAAAAAAAAAAAAAAAAAAAAAAAAAAAAAAAAAAAAAAAAAAAGTATTTCAAGAAATATCTACAAAAAAAGTACGTCATTCGTGATCATCTACGATGTTTTACAATTTATATTAAAAAACAAATCAGTAAGTTTCTGGTTACTCCAACCTTAACAATAATAACGTAAATATATTTTTAAAATGAGATACCATTGATTTCGATGTTTCCAAAAACATTGTTTAATATTATTTCAGCAGTAAAATGTGCCTTAAAAAAATCTCGAGTAAGGACAAGGGTTCCCGGTTAATCATACGGCTTCATTCAGCTTCTGAATTTTATTCCTCTCCAAAAGAGTTAACACACACACGTTACATGAAATGCTTGCGCAAAAAATAACAATTTAGGATCAATTATATAACTAACTCCTGTAGCTAAAAGGGAGGGGAAAATTTCGTCTAGTCTCTCAAATAGCTGTACTGCCTGAAACAGAGTTAAAACAAACAAAAACTATGGAATACACACACAAATATATATATATATATATATATATATATATATATATATATATATATATATATATATATATATATATATATATATATATAAAGTGCGCACGTAATAAGGGTAAAGGGTACTAAGCAGGTATGCATATTTTACTCAATTCATTTGATGTCGCGACAATAACGTTTTCAACTGAACCCTCAGTTTGTCATGGATGATGTCTGTAATTTAGGCCCCAAAACTGGATACGCTTGCTATTTAATGACAATAATTGGTAATTCAAAGTTCTCTGAACTTGGTCTTATAATAAAAGTCCTCCAAACCAACCTTCGTTTCAATCTAAACCCTTACCATGTTATCTAATTTTTCCTTTCTCTCCTTCTTCCATTTTTCCTTTTTCTCACACGTCTGAAATAGGACCATATATCCAGCTGTAGTAAATACAATAATCCTCACTCACATCCAAAGGGTGAAATAAGGCCATTTTTTCCCGTAGTAATATAGCGTTCTCATCCTCACTTGTGAAACACGCCATTCATCCAATCACACTCCACTTGAAAGGCTTCGCTCACCTTTTGATCGTCATTACCAGTAAAAAAGAAGTTAAGACCGAGGAATCTCGAGCCCGAGAAAAGATATCCTATGTGAATGCTACGCTACAGTTACTAGCAAGGTCGAGAATGACAATGACCCTGGAGAGACTGTAAGCTCAACTGACGTTTGTCTGACGACAAATTCAAATGGCACACTTACATCTCCTTTTCTCTGCCATTGTTTAGTGTCACAAGGGCAGCCGAGTGTTGCCATATGGAAAGAAAAAAAGTTTGGTCCAGGACTAAGGCGCAGATCTCTTATATATGCAAATTCCTCTCTTTCTCTCCTTCCTTAGGTTAAGTGCAAGCTACTACTATGGAAATGAAGGAGTGAGTACGCGTGCCTTGAGATAAATGCTAAAACAAATCAATTTGATCCCTATATCAATATTGTATTTCAATCTAGTTCTATAAACAGAATATAAAAACTAGTCTAAATGATTTTTGTGATATTTGGACACAAAAGACCAAACGCCAAGTGGTCAGATTAACCAGAATAAAAATGTCACAATTGTTATATCCATATGCCAGGCATCCTATAAAACGAGGCCAATAAAAACTTCAGGCAATAAATAAGGTCATGACACAACCCAGTATGATGCTATAAAACTAAAATCTACAATCGATGATACGTAGAGAGCACACTCTAACGAGTAATAGATGTAAAGAAATTAAGTGAATAAAATTAAAAAGTTGATATTGATTAGTAAAATTGAAGCTTAAAAAAAAATAAAATCAAACTGTAGTTACGAGACAAAAATACTCAAAATTATAGAAATAAATAAGGTTTTAACTGAAGGCAATTAGAAAAAAAAATTACGAAAATTGAACTTATCAGAAGACAAAAAATAAAAATGAGAAAATCCTCAAGACAAAGGGGCTATATGCACGTTAGCATTAGCAGTCCGTTGCTGTAGGTCACAACAGGTAGTGTGGTAGTGCCACGTGGGTCGCTGAACACGGGTCGCTCCTCCTGATTTCCATGTCACACAGTAACGCCACAATCACATGGCGGTGCTCCGTATGAGGCCACCCCCCCCCCCCCCCCACATCCACTGCCACACTCACCTGACCCCGACTGACATATTTAAAAAGCAATTTTTAAATACTAGTTAATCGACTTACACCTTTCAGCAGTAAGCGTAATTGCTACCTGTCGAAAAGTCCAGTAATTATAATAACGGAAATGAGAGAGAGAGAGAGAGAGAGAGAGAGAGAGAGAGAGAGAGAGAGAGAGAGAGAGAGAGAGAGAGAGAGAGAGAGAGAGTTTTCTCAGCAAGATAAGGTCTACAAATGGGAAGTCTCTCCCGGGGGTAGGGAAAGAGAAGAGACGTCTGATATTTGAGTAACATGAGAGGAAGAATTGTTCCCTGGAAGGCGCTATACCAAAGGGTCGACTGCCCCGCTGTTTCAATGCAGATGTTCTTGTGATAGAATCCTTGTGTTTTTTATGTAAATGCCCAGGAGTTCAGTGAACGCCACCAGAATGAAAGGATGGAGAGAAACAAAGGAAGGAAAAGGGAAGAAAAATGGCACGAGCGGAGGGAGAGGTCGAGAGAGAGAGAGAGATGTAATACAAGTTCGGTTACCGAGAAGAAAAAAATATGTTAATAAGGGTAATAAAGACGGGAATTGGGAAATAATCCATTATATTTCATTACGGAGATGTGGTTGACTACGGTACAAATGAAAATTTCCTGGTCCTTCCATGGGACTGTATTAACAAAATGGCTGAGAGCTTGTTTTTCCTTTCACTTTAATAAGTCAATAATTCCAATTATGTGGGAATGTTTTTAATTGGACAATTTAAAAATCGACGGTTACATTTTTCTTGTACTGAAAGACACTGACTGAGTGAATATTTCCAGTCTTTGATCCTCATATAAATATCTTATCCCAAATACATTACGATACCATAAGGTGCAGCATATGAGACTATGAAAACCCTCAAGACCTTGGCAAAGTAATCTTAACGATTCCTTATGACTAAGTACGAAACAGGATTGTATTATTATTATTATTATTATTATTATTATTATTATAAGATAAGTTACAACCCTAGTTCGAAAAGCATAATGCTATACGCCCAAGGGCGTCAACAGAAAAATAGCCCAGTGAGGAAAGAAAACAAGGAGATAAATAAACTACCAGTAATGAACAATCAAAATTAAATATCTTAAAAACTGTATCAAAATTAAATTTTATCTTTCACATATAAACTATAAAAACTTAAAAAAACCAAGAGGAACAGAAATAAGATATAATAGTGTGCCAGAGTGTACCCTCAAGCAAGAAAATCTAACGCAAGACAGTGGAAGGCCATGGTACAGAGGCTATGCCACTACCCAAGACTAAAGAACAATGGTTTGATTTTGGAGTGTCAGTCTCCTAGAAGAGATGCTTACCATAGCTAAAGAGTCTCTTCTACCCTAACCAAGAGGAATAATTACATTGCAGTAGTTAACCCCTTGAGCGAAAAAGAATTGTTTGGTAATCTCAGTGTTGTGTGTTGTATGAGGATAAAGAAGAATGTGGAAAGAATAGGTACTATTTGGTGTACGTGTAGGCAAAGGAAAAATGAGCTGTAATCAGAGAGAGGGGTCCAATGTAGTACTGTATGGGCAGTCAAAGGACCCAATAACTCTCTAGAAGTAGTATCTCAAGGGAGGCTGGTGCCTGGCTAACCTACTACCTTCTTAATCAGGCCCTGGTATGAACAAAGAATTTTTGGAAAATTATGAGATATTACCTAGTGACAAATTAGACACATTAAAGCTTCAAGAGGGTACGGAGTTGATGATCACATTATACACCAAGGATATTGTATCGCTAAGGCAAGTTAGGTTAGCCTACAAGTCATTTGATAGGCAGGACTAATATGACAGGCTTGATGATACAATTGTGACATGCAAATCTAGTTGTTTTCTTGCCACGTAACACCACCTCTCTTTTATAACCCATGGACCGAGACATCATACGGATCTTCAACGATACTATTTACGGTGTACCTTACGCCAGGCAGGTGATGCTACTTCGGCGGAGGACGGGATGCAACATTTATCATAAGTACTTCTTGAGCTGAAGTTACAACAATTATGACCGGTGTACAGTACAGTAATACCCCACTTTACGTTGGCTTTGACTTTATGACTTTATGTTGGATTTATATGACGAAGATCAGGGTGCAGCCGAATGCTTCGTCGAGCCCAATACTCGACTGAAAACCATATATAAATGTTAGCAAACGAGATTTCCTCCTCCCTAATGACAGGGAGCAACCCACTTGAGGGCAGACTACTTATGTTAAGGCAGGAAGGTCATGGATAACTTTATTTTCCTTCAAGGAAGATAGACATAAACTTAGATATACGACCTACCAATGTACTAGACCCAGGTTCCAATTGTTTGGTTCCCAGCACCAAATCGCATGAAATCAAGAACCTATTTTGCGAATGCAGAACTATCAGTATGTTTTATGATGGTAGGTAGCTCTTGGTACTCCTCAGAAGCATGCATTCGTCCCTGAGGGTAGCACATGCAACTGGCAAAAAGAATAGCCTTCGTTGGCAGTATTAGCTTACTTCCTCGCATGTGGATGTCAAATCATAACTTCCCTCACTCACGGTAAGCTCGTACATGAGCATTAGCATCACGAACACGTTTCTGTGTTGTGAGCACCCCCAAGGTAGCTCGTTGAATCACTTGCGCGAACAACGTGTGTGCGACGAAGTACAACACCATTGCTCAAAAGAAAATGATCAGTGACTATCCCAAGCATCATGAACATGTTTGTGGGCGTGTGTATACCTATGAGGAACACATGCAGCTAGCGAAGCGATCATACCTTTGTCAGTAGTAGGCACATGCCAGTGCGCCTCCTGAGCAGGGCAAGTGTACCTGTAAGTAAGCGAATGCTTCTTTGCTATCGTTCGTGAATGTAAGTATGAGCCGATTCCATCCCATTGGGAATCGATGCTTAAGGGAATAACCTCGAAGGGTTATGTCGCACGAGACCATTGTAGTCTGAAGATATGACGTGGTGAGGCAGAGATCGCAAGGGATCAGAGGCCGACATCATGCAAGTTTCGAAGAGCTCTCTATCCCGTAGGGAGAAGTCAGAGATAACCCCGAAGGCTTATGTCTCACAAGACTCGTTGTGCCCACAATAGTGGGATACAGCTGCCATAAGTAGCTGGCAGGAATTCCAATCTAGAGCAAAAAAACATGACAAATTCGAAGATAATTTGTATTTTTCCTAACCATACAAACCTTAGCTATTTACAAAGGGTTTACTTTTAGCGCAGCTGAAATGACGAGCCAATAGTTTTTAACGAGGGTTAATTACCCCCGCGCTAGTTAGCGGGGGGTGGGGAAGGGTAGCTTGCTACCCCTCCCCCCTCCACACACCGGTGACTTGCTTCACTTCACTTAGAGGTAGGACTTGACTTGGGGGTCAGGGATGGCGGGCACATATGTGTAAATAGCTAAGGTTTGTATGGTTAGGAAAAATACAAATTATCTTCGAATTTGTCATTTGTTCCGTAACCGAAATACAAACCACGCTATTTACAAAGGGTGACTTACCCCTTAGGAAGGGTGGAAAGTCCCCAGCCTTACTGACTTCGGCTTGCCCGGGGCTCGATCCCTTAGTGAGCAGCACTAGAGAGAGGGAGCCCCTGTACCTCACAGGTTCCTAGCATCGCTAGGAACGAGTGGCCTACATAAGTAGTGTGAGGAGGAGAGTGTGACTCGTCCTATGAAGTTGACCTTGAGACCTTCAGATAGGAATTCTAGGATAGGACGTTCCCCATACCACCTCGTCAGGGTATGGGAGACGCAACAGTATTAAGCTTAATACTAGGAGCACAAAGAAGCATGGGTTACCTGCAGAGGTCGAGGTCAGCTATGCGAGGACCAGGATGCTGCTTCCCCAAGAGAGGGGAGAATGAAGAAAGAAGTAAGGGTCAGACATACTCTTTCATTCACACAGACTAAGACCGGGTAACAACGCCCTCAACCTACTGCTACTTGTCCAAAAAGGAGCCTGAGGTTAGACCAGCTGTTGTGCAGCCACCACAGGGCCGATAGAGAACGTATCGAGGCTCCTGTGGGTCACGTCTTGCAGGTAGTGGGCTGTGAAGGTCGTTTGACGCTTCCAGACCCCCGCTTGAAGTACCTGCGTCACAGAGAAGTTTCTCTTGAAGGCCAGGGATGTAGCAATACCCCTGACATCGTGGGCCCGAGGGCAACGTGACGGAGGAGGGTCAGGATTCAGGGCATGGTGGATAACCCTTCGAATCCAAGCAGAGATGGTGTTCCTTGTGACCCTCCTCTTTGTCCTGCCTGTGCTCACAAACAAAGCTCGCACATGAGGACGGACTGCAGCCGTTCTCTTCAAGTAGTACCTCAGACACCTCACTGGGCATAGTAGCAGCTGGTCTGGGTCGTTTGTTACAGAACGGAGACTCGCGATCCTGAAAGAGTCGAACCGAGGATCCGGCACTCCAGGATTCTGAGTCTTGGCCACAAACTCAGGGACGAACCTGAACGTTACCTCCCCCCATCCCCTTGAATGGGCGATGTCGTACGAGAGACCATGAAGTTCACTAACTCGCTTGGCCGAGGCCAAGGCGAGTAGGAAAGCCGTCTTCCAAGACAGGTGGCGATCGGAGGCCTGGCGTAATGGCTCGAAGGGAGGTCTCTTGAGAGACCTGAGAACTCGAACCACGTTCCAAGGAGGGGGTCTCACTTCCGACTGGGGGCAGGTAAGCTCATAGCTACGTATGAGTAAAGAGAGTTCTAGCGATGAAGAAATATCCACGCCCTTCAATCTGAAGGCCAAGCTTAAGGCTGAGCGATAGCCTTTCACTGCCGAGACAGAAAGGCGCATTTCTTCTCGCAGATACACAAGGAAGTCCGCTATTGCTGGAATAGTGGCATCGAGTGGAGAGATACCCCTTCCACGACACCAACCACAAAAGACTCTCCACTTCGCTTGGTAGACTCCCTCAGAGGACCTTCGCAGGTGCCGAGACATTCTCTCCGCAACCTGTTGCGAAAAGCCTCTCTCCGCGAGGAGACGCTGGATAGTCTCCAGGCGTGAAGCCGAAGCGAGGCTACGGCCCTGTGAGGGACACCGGAGTGGGGTTGTCTGAGAAGCTCGTGTCGTGGAGGAAGCTCCCTTGGGAGTTCCGTCAGGAGTTGCAGAAGGTCCGGAAACCATTCCGCGTGATGCCATAGCGGAGCTACTAGAGTCATGGAACAGTTGACCGATAGTCTGGTCCTGTTGAGCACCCTTCTCATCAGACAGAATGGTGGGAAGGCGTACACGTCGATGTTGTCCCACCGTTGCTGGAAAGCATCTTGCCAGAGTGCCTTGGGGTCCGGGACTGGTGAGCAGTACAGGGGCAGCTTGAAGTTCAAGGCTGTCGCGAACAAGTCCACCGTCGGGGAACCCCACAAAGTCAGGACTTTGTTGGCTATCTGAGGATCCAAAGACCACTCGGTACTCACTATCTGCGAAGCCCTGCTCAGACTGTCGGCGAGCACATTCCTCTTGCCAGGAATGAAGCGAGCTGATAGTGTTATCGAGTGGGTTTCGGTCCACCTCAGAGTCTCTACTGCAAGATGGGATAGCTGTTGTGAAAAAGTGCCTCCCTGCTTGTTGATATAAGCCACTACCGTGGTGTTGTCGCTCATCACCACCACGGAGTGACCCGCCAGGAACCGTTGGAACTGTTGAAGGGCCAGAAAGACGGCCTTCAATTCTAGCAGGTTGATGTGTAGGCACTTTTCTGATTCTGACCAAAGGCCTGAGGCCCTCTGGTTCAGAACGTGCGCCCCCCACCCTTCTTTTGACGCGTCCGAAAACAGAGTCAATTCCGGGGGAAGGACGAGAAGACTCACTCCCTTTCGCAGGTTCTCGTCGGCCAGCCACCACCGCAAGTCCGTCTGTTCCAGAGACCCCATTGGGATCAGAGTGTCCGGGGAATCGGATCCTTGATTCCACCGGGACTTGAGCCGCCATTGAAGGGATCTCATCCTGAGGCGGCTGTTTGGAACCAGACGGGCCAGGGAGGATAGGTGGCCCAAGAGACGCAACCACGATTGGGCGGGGAGTTCTTTTCGCCTGAGGAAAGGTTCCGCCACCCTCCTCAGCCTTGCTATCCGGTCGTCTGATGGAAAGGCTTTGTGGAGATTGGTGTCTATTAGCATGCCTAGATAAACCAGTCGCTGGGACGGCTGCAGAGAGGACTTCTCGAGGTTTACCACGATCCCCAGATCCTGGCAAAGATCTAGAAGCCTGTCTCGGTGTCGAAGAAGGGTCGACTCCGAGTCTGCTAGGATCAGCCAATCGTCTAGGTAACGAAGGAGACGAATGCCGTTCCTGTGCGCCCAAGTCGAAATCAGGGTGAACACTCTGGTGAACACCTGAGGAGCTGTGGAGAGACCGAAACACAGCACCTTGAACTGGTAGATCTTGTTGTCTAGGCAGAATCTCAGGTACTTCCTGGAAGACGGATGGATTGGGATCTGGAAGTACGCGTCCTTTAGATCCAGTGTACACATGAAGTCTTGTGGTCTCACCGCAAGTCTGACTGTGTCTGCTGTCTCCATGCTGAACCGGGTTTGTTTGACAAACCTGTTCAGAGCCGAGAGATCGATGACGGGTCTCCAGTCTCCAGTAGCCTTCTTTACAAGAAAGAGTCGACTGAAGAAGCCTGGAGAGCCGTCCACGACCTCCTGGAGAGCACCCTTCTCGAACATGGTCTTGACTTCGGCCTGAAGGGCCAGCCCCTTTGCCGATCCCATGGCATAGGAGCTCAACGACACTGGATTCGCTGTCAGGGGAGGTTGAGATGACGTGAACGGGACGCGATAACCTTGGCCGATCACCGAGATCGTCCAAGCATCGGCCCCGAGATGTTGCCACCTGCGGACGCAACGCTGAAGGCATCCCCCCACAGGTGGACACGCAGGGGGACTGCCACCCCTAGGGCTTGCGGCCGCGGCCGCCACCCCTAGAAGTCTTGCCTCCCCTGGAGGACTTACCACCCCTCTTGACCTTGGCTGGAAAGGGCTGGGGCTTAGACACCACTTTCTTAGCTGCCGGTGCCTGTTTGGGAGCCTTACGAGGCTGTTGCTGCTGTTGTGGCGGGGCTGGAGGCTTATAGGGCCGAGTTGTAAGGGCCCTGTGGAGGAGGGAGTCCGTGCTGGATTTCCTCCACCTCTCAGCCGTTCGCTCCAAGTCTTGAGGCTCAAACAGGCTCTCCCCCAGGAGGGAGGCATGTCGGAGCCTACACACATCTACGGCGGGGACCTTCGGATGGAATCTCTCGGACACAGCATCGCGACGCTTCAACACCGAGTTGGCCCACAGGGTGGTAACCTGGTGCGCCAAGAACTCGATGGAGCGGGTGCCCGAGAGCAAGAAGGTCTCTAGGGCCTTCCTATTGGTCTCCTTGGACAAGTCCTCAGATCGCAATAGGATGCCCAGAGATCCTAACCAGAAGTCCAGCCACGAAGTGGCCTGCATGGCACACTTAGCGACCTTCTCGTGGTTAAGGATCTCTGCCGCCGAGAACGACACCTGCCGGGCAGAGAGTTTCTCCAAGGGAACTCCCTTCGCCAGCTCCTCCACAGAGTGATGGAGCGGAAGAGCGAGGTTGTGCTCACCCAGGATCTCGAAATACCTCCTCTGCTGAAGGCGAGGAGGAGGGATGAGTTTGTTCCCGGCAGTGGAACGACTGGAGGAGGCAAGAAGTGCGAGCTGAGCATTGGCCCTAGCTCTGGCACTCTTCAGCCCCCGAGACCAGGGCAGAGCTGCACTGGTCTTAGGGGCCTTCCGAACGTCGAACACTTCATCCAGAATTGTGTCTTTGCCTTCACGGGGGGGGATGACTGGATCCGTAAGACTGTTAAGTTGCCTTATCAGGCTTAGGACCTGCCAGAAGGCATGTTCGGACTCTTGCTGTTCTCCTCCCTGTGGGCTGGCAGCTAAGTCTCCTGCCCCAGGAATCTCTTCCTGGGGTGATACGTGGACATTCCCCTGGGTAGTCATGGGTTCCTGTCGAATCCTTGCAGAGGATTTAGGGATGGTCTTGGAATCCTTGGGCTCCCTCCTAGGAGGGATACAGGATCCCAACAACGAGGTTCGAGGGGCCCCTTCCTCACGAGACAATTCTCCTGCCTGAAGCGAAGTCTCCCCCCCTGGTGCCGGGGGGAAGACTACCGGTCCACTGGACTCACCTGAGGACGGAAAGGCCTCGTCCACGGGAGAAGGAGAGAGTACTCGTGCCGGAGAGGGGACCCTCGAGACCGACCTCTTGGGAACCAACTTCGCCCTGGGGGAAGTCACCACGAAGTCCACTCCTCTCTTTCTCTTCAGCGAAGGAGAGACAGCCGCTGGTTTGTTACCCTGGCCGGCGAGTGCTGGTTTCATAACCCTCACTAACGCCCGTGCCAGCGGACCAAACCAAGTCTGCTGCTCAAAGGACACAGAGTCCGAAATCCTCGCTAAGGTGAAAGGGATCGGGCGATCCTTTGGAGTGGACACGACGGTACCTGCCTGAAAAGAAGGTGGGGAAGAATGCTGTAATGACCTGTCCTCGTCCTGCAATACCAACCTGTGCTTGGATGGAGGTGATCCCGAGTGCCGTCTAGGAGCACGCGTCCCTGCTGCTACCACCGGCTGTGGAATTCGCCGCGAACTATGGTCGCGCGAGGGTGAACGGTCGCGCAAAGGCGAATGGTTGCGCGGGTGATCGCGCGGGCGTACAGGCGAGCGGTCGCGCGGGCGCGCAGGCGAGCGATCGCGCGGGCGCGCAGGCGCGCAGGCGAGCGATCACGCGGGCGCGCAGGCGAGTGGGCGTGAGGGTGGGCAGGTAAAGGAACACGTGTCCGAGGCGACGAACGCAAGCGATGGCGCGACGGCGAGGGATCGTGCTGCCGCGTAGGTGAAGAAGATCGCTGGCGATAATGATCACGTGATGGTAAGCGATGGCGAGCAGCATGTGAAGGTGAATGATTGCGCGCCAGAGGGCGGTCGTTCAGGGTTGAGCGATGAGGAGCAGCATGCGTAAGCGGGCGATCGTTCAGGGTTGTGCGATGGCGAGCAGCATGCGTAGGTGAATGATCGCGTGAAAGGGTGCGATGGTGATCAGCATCCGCAGGAAGGCGATCGTTCAGGGTTGTGCGATGAGGAGCAGCATGCGTAAGCGGGCGATCGTGCAGGGTTGTGCGATGGCGAGCAGCATGCGCAGGTGAATGATCGCGTGAAAGGGTGCGATGGTGATCAGCATCCGCAGGAGGGCGATCGTTCAGGGTATTGCGATGAGGAGCAGCATGCGAAAGCGGGCGATCGTGCAGGGTTGTGCGATGGCGAGCAGCATGCGTAAGCGGGCGATCGTGCAGGGTTGTGCGATGGTGATCAGCATCCGCAGGAGGGCGATCGTTCAGGGTATTGCGATGAGGAGCAGCATGCGTAAGCGGGCGATCATGCAGGTTCGTGCGATGGCGGGCAGCATGTGAAGGTGATCGCTGGCGAACTGGTGATCGCTGGCGAGCTGGTGATCGCTGGCGAGCTGGTGATCGCTGGCGAGCTGGTGATCGCTGGCGAGCAGAAGGTCGACGCGTGTCCTGTGAGAGGATAGGTTCACGAGCAGGAACGGGAAGATCGCTGGCGCGTTGGCGAACATGTGTTTCTGACACACGATGGTGAGCAGGGAGTTCAGCAGGAACTAAAGGGTGGTCAGAGACCGCAGGGCGATGGTCCTCAAATGAGCGCTGACGCTCGGAAGAGAGCTGACGAGCAGGAGAGCGCTGGCGAGGGGGGCGAACCTCAGGAGAGAGCCGACGAGCAGGTGAGCGTCGGCGAGCAGGAGAGTCTTGGCGAGCAGGAGATCGTCGACGAGCAGGAGATCGCTGGCGAGCAGGAGAGCGCTTGTGCGCTGGCCCTGCTCGCGTAAGGGAAGAATCCCTTAGCCCCGAAGGGACCGTTGCCCGTCGGGTGACGAGTTCTCCAGAAGGCGAAGATCCGGCAGGAGATGGAGAGCGGTCCGCAGAGAGGTTCAAGGAGGGCGGAGTAGTCGGTTGAGGCTGACGAGGAGAGTCCCCCCCGGAGGACGAAGACCCAAAAAGGCGCCTCTTAGTCCCCCTGTAAGGGGAAGGGAGGCCCTTGTGGCGTAGAGGGCGGTGAGCCTTACGGCGGAGGCGGCCTCGGGGGAGATCGTCGGGACCATCGGTCCTCCGAAGGGGAGTCTCCTTCAAAACACTTCCCTCAGAAGGAAGCTGGGCAGCAGTCGAGACCGAAGGACTCACTTCCCCCTTCGAAGGATGCACGGAAGGAGGAGGAGAGCCTAGAGCACCATCACCAGCAACAGCACCTGCGTCGGAAGGCCCAGCCACGTCGGAGGCCTCTGTCACCACGACGTCGACAATAGACAGAGGGTCTACCTCCGCTACTACCGGCGACTGTTTAACAGCGGCCCCCAACGAGACAAGGTCAATAAGAGCGACCCTGGAGGGCAAGCCCTTAAGCCCCAGGGACGACCAAATCTGCAACAGATCATCACTGGATAAAGTATTATTATCAATAACCTCCCCCGGAGGAGGAGGGGGAACCGCCTCGCTATGGGAGGCGACGCCCTCTCCCCCCACCGAAGGTAGGGAAACAGAACAAGGGCCTGCGCTCCCACTCGGACGACTCTCCTTAGGAGGCGGACGAGGGGGAGCTTCGGAGGAGGTTTGGGCGGCGGAAGAAGAGTCCCGAGAACCTTCCTCCTTCAAGGCTAACCCCGGAGGAGAACGGTCTCTCTTGGACTTCTTCTTACGCCGACGGCCAAACCTCTCCCACTGGGAGGCAGACCACTCCCTACACTCACGGCACATGTTATCCTGGTCGCACCGTCGGCCCCGACATTGAGGGCAGAGGGTGTGAGGATCCGTACTCACGTCCGACATGAAAGTCCCACAAGGACGGCCGGCAACTCCAGGGCATGTCCGCATATTAAATAAAAGAAAATAACTGAAGGTCAACTTCCAACCAATCACACAAGCTGTAAAGAAAAGAAGAAAATTAAAGGCTGTCAGCGAAGGCGATGAACAGACACGTCTGATCACCGCCGAGCCAAAAGTGAAGTGAAGCAAGTCACCGGTGTGTGGAGGGGGGAGGGGTAGCAAGCTACCCTTCCCCACCCCCCGCTAACTAGCGCGGGGGTAATTAACCCTCGTTAAAAACTATTGGCTCGTCATTTCAGCTGCGCTAAAAGTAAACCCTTTGTAAATAGCGTGGTTTGTATTTCGGTTACGGAACAAATGGGGATTGTATAGCCTCAGGTTTTCACATTCCTGGCAAAATCTGGCAATCGTAAAGGTGAGAGAGCATGTGCAACTGAAGTAGCTTATGCCAGAAGCATCACTTCAGGGTTTTAAACAAACCGAGCTCCAGTGAAAATCTTTCTTTTTCTGGAAACGTCACATGGCTTTCAATGCCATGGTTTTGATATATGATGCAACATCGCGTCCAGATTGCACCAAGAAACTTGATTTAGAAGCCTCTATAACATGACTGAAATGGACATTCTAAAATAAACCAGACATGTAGTAATGTTGATTGTCCATTGTAATTAATTCTACCCACACGTGGGTATATAGACTTCGAGAAAGAGAGATAAGAAAGAAAGCATTACGAAAGTAAGAGTCAGATAGGGTTAGATTCCGGTGGGAGTCTCACCTTCAGAAAACAAATGCCTGTCTCCAAATTTTTTTATGTCTAAGTTGAATACATGTCCTACCAGTGACGAAGAGAAGCAGCTAGTCCTACAACGATGTTCTCTAGCCTAAAATCTCCATACCAACACAATTCCAGCAACTGAACACAACTTGCCAACTTTCCATTACACATTTCATTGCTCTACTTTCTAAAATGATCCCTTTATCTATTAATACTGTATCTTGAATTAATTTTGGTCACTGAAAGTGAAGGAGCAACATCTGATTTTTTTTTTATATAAGTTTGTGAATAAAATTGTTTTTATTGAGAGGCCAGTTTCTTTTTTTTCCTTTCACACATTTCAATGCCTGTTGTCTAATAATTTTTGTCTAGAGATTGAAAGAACCTGTGTACAGTACTGTACAGTACCTGTACTTCACATGGATGCTTATTTACGTAGGTGTGGTTTTTACAAAAAGATAGCATGTAAAAGGAGCGTACAAGTCATTTACAGTACAGTATAGGGATAAAATCCAATAAAAGCAAAAAATCGCCTTACATCGGGTCTCGTGGCATGAATTAATGATATAGAGTAGGATATTACTGTAATATGGTATATAGGCACTCAAAAAATATTCAGTGGGTCAAAATAAGATAAAGGATAAATTATCCTTAGGCCATGTCAAGATATGTATAATTAAACCAGGATTAAAAGTCTATAATACACTTTAGGCTCTGAAAAACTAAGGCTCGGTTTAAGGTCCAAGGATTAGTTAGGTTATATTCCAGAAAAACCTAGGCTACAAATACACCTTAAACGTGATAAACCATAGCTTAAATATGTTATGAATACAGCTCCTTAAATCCAACTGATTATTAGCCTAGGGTCTTCTTCCATAAAATCACTCTTGTTTGCCAATCATCACGTGTAGGAACATAACTCATGTTGGCTTATATGAAAAAGCCAAAACTTAACAGAAAAAACAATAGCTTATAGATGCAGTTACAGGGGAGGATAGGGATACAATGTCAATAAGGCTGGTAAGAGATGCAATGAAATAGTAGACTAGGGATACTATGGCAATAATGCAAGATAGAGATACAATGACAAAGCAGGTTAAGATGCGGGTTCATGTACAGCTTCAGTCGAAAAACTAAGATTGGGATGTGGGTCCATGGCTAGGTTAGGTAGAAAAACTAAAGTAGGGATGCAGGTCCAAGGATAGGCTAGGTAGAAAAAATCTAAGGCTCAGATTCAGATCCAAGAATAAGTTATATAAGTAAAAAAACTAAGATTGGAATGTGGGTCCAAGGATAGGTTCGGTAAATAAAGAAAAAACTAAGCCAGGGATTCAGGTCTAAGGATAGGTTAGGTAGAAAAACTTGGGTCGGGATGGAGATCATGTGGGTCCAAGGATAGGCAAGGTAGAAAAACTAAGGTTGGGATGCAGATCATGAGGGTCAAAGGATAGGTTAGGTAGAAAAAAAAGGTTGTTATGCAGATCATGCAGGTCCAAAGATGGGCTAGATAGAAAAACTAAGGTTGGGATGCAGATCCTACGGGTTTAAGAATGGGCTAAGTAGAAAAACTAAGGTTGGAATGCAGATCATGGGGGTCCAAGGATAAGTTAGGTATAAAAACTGGCTTCATTATAGAACAGTACAATATTAGTTAGGTCATTAGAACTTGCAAAACTGAATAGATCTTTGGGAATACTCTATTTTGAATCCAATATACCACTGGCGGAAATCTCTATTAACAAAGATACAGATTTTAATAAACCATTCCTGCTTTGCTCCTTTTGTCATCTTGACATAGACCATAAGATCTTCCCTCCACCAGGTGGTTCACAGAAAAATTGAAAGTTAGCGCTTTGTAGCAAGTTACTTGTTCGAACAAAACAAAGGGCCAGACGTTTTTATATTATAAAATTCTTGGTTATTTGTTTTCAATATTGGAACATGTTATTACAGCTCTTACTTTATCTATCATGATAATAATGAAAGGTTAGGGTAGAAAAGTACGTTTCAGATATTCAGTCTAATAATAGACAATGGAAGCAAAGTCCATGTTCGAACAGAGGCTGGAACGCGAAGCTACAACTCACCCCTTTATCAAGTTTGTATAACTGATCTAAGAGATAGATTTAGATAAATAAAATAATGCCAAAATACCAGTCCATGTTGCTAATGCTTGTAGCAAAACGTGTCCCGCTTGCCGAAACATAGGATCAATGAGATAATGTTAAATTACGATTGGAGAGAGCTATGGCAGAGCAAAAACCAATTGAACTAGGTGATCAATTACATAAAAACTAACAGCAAATCCTAGCCCACAGTGCTAAAACATGTTCCGCTTGCCAGGCCATAGAAACAAAGAGATCAGGTTTATCTTCGAGCTACAGCAGAATTGAAACCAATACATAACCAAGTGTTAATTTGGCGTAACAACATAAGGATAAAATAAGTAGGGAGGTATTTGCAGTAAAAAGAACAGGGCTACGAACGACTATATAGAAAAGAGATTGAAAAATTCTGCTTCTAAGCAAGTCCTCAGAAACAAAAGCACCAGTGTTTAGATTATGTTTCATTACTATTATTAGGTTTAAATTACAGTAACAGTATTTTTTTATTACGATGACTTTTTTTATGATGGTGACTGCAGAAAACAACAAGTTTAAAAAGGTTAATCATAATATCATACAATTAGACTGATACACGGTATATTTTAAGGTGTTTCAAACGTAATTGCTGACAATAACAGATGCAAGCCCATAGCTTTTCAGTTATGGTAGTCAACCACCATAAATAAAAAAGTATGGATTTCTGCCAAAAGTCACTATAAAAATGTTTAAAACACCACTAAACACACTAAATAACAGTCCTATTTCATACAAACCATTTATTGCAGTTCTATAATTTTACAGAAAAACTAAGTTTGGATGCAGTTCCAACGATACGTTATGTAGAAAAAACTAAACAGGAATGCATGTAAAAAGGATAGGTAAGGTGGAAAAGAAAAAAACTAAGACTTGGATTTGGGTCCAAGAATAGAGACTAGGTAGAAAAACTAGGTTGGGATGTGCATCCAAGGATAGGTTAGGTAGGAAAAAAAGACTTAGGATTGAAATACAGATAAAAGGATAAGTTAGGTAGTGTGACTGCCGAGAGAAAGGTTATGACTCAAAGGCAGGATGCAATCAACTGAGTACTTTATTAAAGAACACTCTCCTTTATACACAAAACCTCAAGGCAACAGGCAAAAACATGTTCCAGAAAATGACAATGTTACATAGGCGACACGCAGACATGTCTATTCTGGTTCTTTTTAGTGCGAGGGAAGAACACAGCTACAAGCATAATATATACAAAATAATTTATGTACGATCGTGTGACACACGGTTGGTACATGGCTCCCCCCCTAAAAATGACATACTGTACATGTTAAATAGGGCGCCCTGCTCTAGAGAGGCGAACTGTAGGCGGGTCATCTGGCAGTAGATAAGCAAGTTTTAGATGATCAATGGAGACTCAGTCTTCTTTGCCACGAATGTTTAGTAGGAATGCTTTTGGACTGCGTCGGATCACAAGGAAAGGGCCCGTGTAAGGGGGTATTAGCGGTGGCTTGGTAGTGTCGTTGCGCAGGACGACGTGCGTTGCAGAATGCAAGTCTGTTGGTATGTGATGCTTCGCTGGGGGCTTGTAAGTCTGGCGGCATGGAGTAAATTTTCCCACGACGTGACGTATGCGCTGGAGATCATTGGAGGAGGTTATAGAAGGAAAAAATTCGGCTGGGACGACCAACGGGTCGCCGTACACCATTTCAGCTGCCAAGACGTCGAGGACGTCTTTAGGAGTAGTCCTTAGTCCCAGGAAGACCCAGGGAAGCTGAGTAAACCAGTTGCAATCCTTGCAGCGGGACATCAGAGCTGCTTTGAAGGTGCGATGAAAACGTTCAACCATTCCATTGGCAGCGGGGTTGTAGGCCGTTGTCTGATGTAGGGCGATGCCCAGGAGATTCGCTAATGACGTCCACAATTGAGAGGTGAAAGTGGTTCCCCTGTCAGAAGTAATATGTTCAGGGATACCGAATCTTGAAATCCATCCAGAGAGTAAGGCAGATGTACATGAAGCGGACGTTGCAGTTTCCATGGGAATGGCTTCAGGCCAACGAGTGGAGCGGTCGATGACGGTAAACAGGTAACGATGTCCTTGTGATGTGGGTAGGGGGCCTACAACGTCGACGTGAATGTGTGCGAAACGACGCTGAGGTTGAGGAAAGGTGCCCACTCCTGAATCCGTGTGTCAATGTACTTTGGAAGTTTGGCAAGAAGTACAGGCGCGGACCCAATCCTTAGCATCCTTAGAAATGTCGTGCCATATGAACTTTGCCTTCAGCAGCTGTGCAGTAGAACGGCACGAGGGATGTGAAAGGCCGTGAATGAAATCAAACACCTGTCGGCGCATGGGAGCAGGAATCCAAGGTCGTGGTCTGCCAGTACTGACGTCACAGAGGAGGGTGGTGTTGGAGTCGTCAAGGGGGAAGTTTTCCCAACGGAGGGATGTGCAGGATGTCCTACATGCTTGATATTCTGGATCCTGTCCAGCTGAACGGCACCCGTGTTTCTTGACAGGGCATCGGCAACGGGATTCATTTTCCCAGGGACGTATTGAAGGGTGCAATTGTATTCAGCCACGGCGGAGAGATGTAGGCGTTGCCGGGCGGACCAGGCATCAGACTGTCGAGTAAAGGCGTGCACCAGAGGCATGTGGTCTGTGCGAATGACAAAGGGCGTACCTTCTAAGAAATGACGAAAGTGATGGACAGCCAAGTGCACCGCCAGCAATTCTCTATCGAAGGTAGAATAGCCCGATTCTGCCTTGGACAGTTTTCTGCTGAAGAAGGCCAATGGGCGGGGCGAGCCGTTGACCAACTGCTCAAGTACTGCACCAATAGCGACGTCACTGGCATCGGTGGTGAGAAGGAGAGGGGCATGTGGGATAGGAAAAGTGAGAGCTGCAGCAGTTGATAGGCCCTTCTTTGCATTGCAGAAGGCTGCTTCTTGAAGGGGAACCCACTTCATGTCCTTTGGCTTGCCCTTGAGGGAGGCGTAGAGGGGAGCAAGAGTGGCGGCAATAGCTGGCAGAAAACAGTGATAATAGTTGATCATGCCCAAGAACTCCTGCAGAGCTTTGACGGTCGAGGGCGCGGGGAAGTTCTGAACGGCTGCTACCTTCTCAGGGAGGGGATGGAATCCTTCAGGAGTGATGTGGTGCCCAAGAACGACACTTCGTTGGCGCCAAAGGTACACTTGTCGTACCGGACTACAAGGCCGTTTTGTTGCAGGCGGTCGAGCACGATGCGCAGGTGACGGAGGTGTTCCTCTTTTGAGAAGGAGAACACAAGTATGTCGTCCACATAACATACACAGAAAGGGAGGCCCCCTAAGATGCCATCCATGAGACGTTGAGACGTGGCCCAAGCATTACGAAGGCCAAAACAGGAGTAATTGAAGCTGTATGTACCAAACGGAGTTGTGATGGCAGTCTTGGGGATGTCTTCTGGGTTCATAGGCACCTAATAATACCCCTTCAGGAGATCGAGCGTAGAGAAAACCTTTGCTTTGTGCAGGTAGGAGGTCACGTCGGCAATGTTTGGGAGGGGGTAGTGATCCGGTTCTGTTTGCATGTTCAAGCGCCTGTAATCCCCGCACGGATGGAGGGAGCCGTCTTTCTTCAGAACGATGTGTAAGGGTGACAACCATGGGCTGGAGGCCTTTTTTCAAAAGCCCATTTCCTCCATTTCGGCGAACGTCTGTTTGGCGGCTACCAATCGTTCCGGTGCCAGATGTCTGAATTTTGCGAAGACTGGGGGTCCCGTCGTCTTGATATGGTGATAAATACCGTGCTTGGCAGGAACCGTGGGTGTTTGGCGAAGTTCTGGACGGCGAAGTTCTGGACGGAAAACTTCCGGGTATGACGTGAGGAGGTATGCGTAGGCATCCATGGGTGCGCTGATGTGCTCCAGCAAGGTTAGAGGGGGCAGGTTGAAGAGGTGTCGACAAGTACGAGTCTGCGTTGACCAATCGTTGGTGGGCGACATCGACCAGAAGGTGGAAATGAGAGAGGAAATCCGCATCGAGGATTGGCAATGTGACGTCAGCAACGAGAAACTTCCAATTGAATTTACCGTTTTCGAACGATAAAGTGAGGTTCTCGTAACCGTAGGTGGGTATCGCAGATCCGTTGGCAGCTACGAAGCGGACGTCGGCAGACGAAGACAGACTACGTCATGTATTGAAGAGTTTCCTTGGCAAAAGAGAATGACAAGCACCCGTGTCTACCAAAAATCGCTCGCCTGTTCCTGCATCATGTAAAAAGAAAAGATTAGAAACACGGGAGGCCACCGCCACGAGCACTGGCCTACTTACACATTTTTTGGTCACTGACAATCCTTGGCACATTTCTTCACGGTTGCCCCGAATCTGAAGTGGTAGTAGAAAAACTACGGCGGATGGGAGGTAGTAAGTGGCTGTAGAAGTCGTTTGTTGGGGCGCGAGCGATTGGTGGGTGGTGGGTGGCTTCGGCACGTCACGGGGTAGGCGTGTATGTCCTACGGCATTCATGTCAGCTTCGGTTGACGTTGAATAGGCATCCTCTTTGTCAGGGGTAGAGGCGTTGATGGAGGTCTTGAAGTAGCTGTCCATAAGGGCGCCAGCTTTGGTCATCAAGTCCTTTATGGGTAAACTATCGACATCGGGTATGGCAGCGCGTATAGGTCCGGGTAAACGGCGTATCCAAAGGGCACAAAGTAGGTTCACCTCACGAGGAGAGCCGTCTGCGGCAGGTTGAAGGCGAGCGATACTGGTTATTTCCCTAAGGGCAAGCGAAGCCCTTTGGTCCCCCAACGGTTGTTGAGAGAGCTGAAAAAGCTTTGCTACACGTGCGTCTGGAGACGGCGAGTACTGCTGCAGAAGGTATGTTTTGAGGGCGTCATACGCTATTGGGTTGTCTCCTTGTTCACAAAGCCAATCGGATATTTCTGGGAAGGTGTCCTCGGGTATCGCAGCGAGAACATAATCTGCTTTGGTGGTTGAGCGAGTCACGCCGTTGATGCGAAACTGGACTTCTGCGCGCTGAAACCAAGCAAACGCCTCCCCGCTGGCGAACGGTGAAAGTTTCAATGGAACAGCCGCAGCGCCAACTTCTGTAGAGTCTGTCATAGTACCAACGATGGAGGGGTGAGGGGGGTGGGGGTGGAAGGCGGTGGGAGCAAGTCGACTTCCGGGGTCACCAATGTGACTGCCGAGAGAAAGGTTATGACTCAAAGGCAGGATGCAATCAACTGAGTACTTTATTAAAGAACACTCTCCTTTATATACAAAACCTCAAGGCAACAGGCAAAAACATGTTCCAGAAAATGACAATGTTACATAGGCGACACGCAGACATGTCTATTCTGGTTCTTTTTAGTGCGAGGGAAGAGCGCAGCTACAAGCATAATATATACAAAATAATTTATGTACGATCGTGTGACACACGGTTGGTACATTAGAAAAAAACTTAAGCTGTGATCCAGGTCTAAGAATAGGTTAGGTAGAAAAACTAAGGTTGGGATGCAGGCAAAAGTATAGATTAGGTAGAAAAAATGGTTCAATTATAGAATGGTGCAATATTAGTTAAGACACTGAAACTTGCATAATTGAATAGATCTTTGCAAATACAGTATTTTGAATCAAATATATTAATGACGGAAACCTGTATTAACATCATTACAGAATTTAATAAAAAAAAATATTTGTTTTGCTCCTTAAATCATCATAGCTCAGGAGCCGCCTCCTTCCTGGTAGTTAAGAAAACACTGATAAGTGGTACTTCTGCCATAGGTTACTTGTTTGAACATCTGCCATAAGTTATTGTACTTGTTTGAACAGTGTAAAGAACCCAAATTTATATATTCTAAACCTCTTTTATTTATTTTCTTTATGCATCATAATCATAGCTCTTTATTTCACTGATCATGTTAATAATAAAAACAATATGGTAGAAATGTGTTTGGTATACTGTACTTGGTTTTGATTACAGTAACTCTTTACATTACGATGAATGGCTAGTAAGTTAGATTTCAAGGTGTTTCAAATGTAATTGATTGCAATACCTCGTGCAAAGCCATAGCTTTTTGATTGTAGTCGACCCACTATAACTCGAAAACTACGGATCTCCGCCAGGATTCATTATCAAAAAAGTTCATCACACCAAAAAATACATTAAAAACCTGTCATATTTTCTACAAACCGTTTCCTGCTTGTTCTATGATTTTATTATTAAAAAAAAATTAAAAAAAGTAAATATATGATACTAGCTAAATGCATGAACCATATTATATTTCCTACTCGCATCTTGTGCTCCATGCATTTCTGACCATGATTATTGGGGCAAACCAGCTGTTCATGAGTTTTTGGACCCCTTTTTAAATAAAGACAATTATGGGGGACCCCAGTCGGAAACCAGGATTTTTTGGGCGGTGATTTACAGCAATAATAATGATCAGAAATGCAAAATGAATACAATGTAAGTGGCTGAAAATTAATGTATTATAATTATCTATAATTCACTTCACATCCTTCTAATGGTTTCTGCTCTACCGTGGCTCGCTTCGCTCGTAATTAAACATTACACCAATGCTCCAATGTTCTGGCAAGCGGTACATGTTGAGTTGCGCTCGCAAGCCCTGTGGGTCATTACTTCTGGGTTATTTACTACTTTCACATGAGCAAAAATAGCTTTATACTGAACGGAAAGCGTTTATATTATAATCAATTGCCAACACAAATGAAATTACATTGATTTAAAAAAAAAAAAAAACTTTCAAAATAGATTGTACTTCTCTCATGGAGACCCGTTTATGTCATAGCGAGGTTGAAACTGAAGGGGATGGTGGAAAAAAAATGGCTGTTGTAGAACAACATCTGGAAACTTATGCATAAATATTTGGAAGCTCGTAATTGGTTAAAAGAGGCAGGTAATGATTACGTCATACAAAAAACAGAACCGCCGGCGAAAGCGAACACAAACACTGCATGCGCACAATAACTAACCATCAGCTTCCTAAATGAAAGCAAGGGGTTTAAAGTATGAATTAGCATTAACATTTTAACCAATGGATAAGCAAGTTATTATGCTCCAGCCCACCTTCAACATGGAAAAAAAAAATGCCAAACTAGCTCGCACTTGTCCATTTCTTTAAAGGAATTCCAGTTTCGCTAGTAATTAAAGTATCATATATCAACCGAATAAACTTAGGCAGGGATCCAATTCCAGGAATAGGTTAGGTAGATAAAACTTAGGCTGGGATCCACTTCCAGGAATAGGTTAGATAAAAAAAAAAAAAAAACAGACTAGGATCCAGGTCCAAGAATAGGTTAGGTAGAAAAAAAAAACAAAGGCTGGGATTCAGGTACAAGAATAGGTTAGGTAGAAAAAAACAATAGGCTAGGGTCCAAGAATATAGGTAGAAAAAAACATAGGCTGGGATGCAAGTCCAAGAATAGGTTAGGTTGAAAAACTAGGCTAATATCCAGGTCCAAGAATAGGTTCAGTAGAAAAAAACATAGGCTGGGATCCAGGTCCAAGTATAGGTTAGGTAGAAAAAAAAAAAAAAAAAAAAAAAACATCGGCTGGGGTCCAAGAATGTTGGGTAGAAAAAAAACATAGGCTGGGATCCAAGTCAATGAATAGTTTAGGTAGAAAAACTAGGCTAATATCTAGGTCCAAGAATAGGTTACATAGAAATATCATGGGCTGGGATCCAGACCCAAGAGTGGGTAAGGTAGAAAAACTTAGCTAATATCCAGGTCCAAGAATAGGTTAGATAGAAAAAAACATAGACTGGGATCCCAGTCCAAGAATAGATTAGGCAGAAAAAAATATAGATTGGGAGGTAATTGTTTACAACACCATGCTTTCCATTTACTCCAAAATAATGCAATCCTGCAGTTCTCATCTTTTGCACAGTAATTAGGTGGTTATTTAAATTCTGGGAAAGCAATAATTAGCAAGATATGTTGAGGATGAGGGAAGGGGTTATAAAAAGAAAATAGCTCGGTTTCCTCACTAAACGACTTGGAACTGACATGTCAACATAGTCAACCAAACAGAATTCGTGATGCCAGCGTACATAAACATTAGTTCGTGATGCCAGCGTACATTTGATATACTGTATATTCAAAATATACTTAATCAAAAATTGAGTGATTACTTAAGTGTCACTATTTGTAAATTGCATATTTTATGGACACTTTTGAGTAATTAATCCATTTTTAATTAAGTATATTTTGAATATACAGTACAGTGGAACCTCTACATCCGAATTTTCCAACATCCAAAGTAAAATTCAAGCAAATTTTTGACTCTACACCCAAATTTTATTTTGACACACGAAGTAAGCAATTTTCGACACGCGAAGTACAATTCGAACACGTTCCTACTCTACACCCGAAGTAAACAATACTTGTACGCATAGTCGGTGCTCATAGCGCCTGATGTGATTTTTATTTCCGCCGATAGAAGCCAGCACTTCGACCTCGGAGGGACCCTCAATTAGCGCGGCTTGGGTCAGTCCTCTGTTCTCGTCGGCTTCTTGCGGTTGTACCCTGTGCGTTCTGCTATTATTGTACTGTTTTAATCGTGATTTTTTACGTGCATCCATTTACGGTAATTTACGTAAAGTATGGGTCCTAAAAGGCTTAGTTTTGCAAGTGGTAGTGGTGAGAAAAGGAAGAAGGAAATGCTTTCTATGGACGTAAAGCAGGAAATTATTGAAAAACGTGAGTGTGGCGTCCGCGTGAGTGAACTTGCTAATCAGTATGGCTGTAATATGTCGACGATCTCGACAATCCTTAAACAGAAGGAAGCTATTAGAGCAGTGAAACCTTCTAAGGGGATCACAATTATTTCAAAACGCCGTAGCCCTATCATAGAAGAGATGGAACGACTTCTGCTAATCTGGATCAAGGACAGAGAGATCGTTGGCGACAGCATCACCGAAACCGTCATCTGCGAGAAGGCGCACGCCATCTTTACGGACTTGAAGGAGGAGAACTCTGGGGGTGATGCTGGGGAGAGTTCAACCAAACCTTCCTCAGACGATTTCAAGGCATCTCGTGGCTGGTTTGAGAAATTTAAGAAACGGTCCTGGATTCATTCAGTTGTTTGCCACGGAGAGGCTGCTAGTGCGGACACAAAGGCTGCAGCTGACTTTGTCAAGAACTTTGAAAGGATCGTTCTGGAAGAAGGCTACGTAGAGCAGCGTGTTTAATTGTGATGAAACCGGGCTGTTTTGTTAGAAGATGCCTAGTTGAACCTACATCACCGCCGAAGAGAAGAAATTGCTTGGGCATAAGCCAATGAAGGATCGGTTGACTCTTGCCCTATGTGCCAACGCTAGCGGGGATTTTAAAGTCAAGCCTTTACTGGTTTACCATTCCGAGAACCTTAGGGCCTTTAAGGCACAACGTCGGTAAGGACCAGCTTCATGTTTTCTGGCGATCCAACTCAAAGGCCTGGGTCACTAGGCAGTTCTTTGTGCAATGGGTTAACCAAGTTTTCAGCCCTTCTGTGAAGAAGTATCTTCATGAAGAGAAATTGCCTTTAAAGTGCCTGCTATGCCTTGACAATGCACCCGCTCACCCCCCGGACTTAAAGATGATATCTTCGATAAATTTAAGTTCATAAAGGTGCTGTATCTTCCACCGAATACCACCTCTATCCTCCAGCCCATGGACCAGCAAGTCATCTCTAATTTTAAGAAGCTGTACACCAAGCACTTATTTAAGCAGTGCTTTAATGTCACGCAAAGCACCAACTTAACTTTGCGTGCATTTTGGAGGGGCCACTTCAACATCGTGCACTGCTTGAAGATCATAGATCAGGCTTGGGTGGGATTAACTCAACGGACCCTCAATTCTGCCTGGAAGAAGCTGTGGCCTGATGCAGTTTCTCCCCGAGATTTCGAAGGTTTTGACCCCGAACCTGATCCCTTGGTGGGTGCAGCGGAAGACGTAGAGGAAATCGTCTCCCTTGGCAAGTCCATGGGTCTGGAGGTCGACGCAGATGACGTTACGGAACTCGTCGCCGAACATCACGACGAACTTACCACAGAAGAGCTCAAGGAACTCCATGCTATGTCTGAGCACGAGTGATGACGAGGAAGGGATCGAGGAGGTAGAACATGTGTTAGGTTCGGCGCATGTAAAAGAGGTATTAGGAAAATATCAAGACGTGGTCGACTTCATCGACAAATACCACCCCAAAAAATTGCAGGTTTGTCGTGTAGTTGCGCAGTTCGATTATGTTTGCCCAACTCACTTTCGAAACATTCTGAAAAGCCGTACCAAGCAACTATCTATCGATAATTTCTTTAAAAAAACTACGAAGCGAACTCGTGATCAAGGGGATGTAAGTGATTCAAAGAAAACGGCAAAGAGTGAAGCGAAAGAAAGTGAAACAAACAAAACGGCAAAGTGTAAAGCGAAAGAAATTCAATCAATTTTAAGTGTAGAGAGTGAAAGTGATTAAAATTAATCATCAAAAAGATAAAAAGAAAATGTAAAAAAAATATAAAAATAAAAAAAAAAAAGCTAAGTTATGTTAAAGTTCACTTAGTGTAAGTTAAAATAAGTTACGGTAGTGTACGTTTATCGTAGTTAACCTCTCTACCTCCTCGCCGCCCGTCCGTCTCCTCTCTGCGTAGCAAGACCAACAACACCTGCGCTGGAGTTTCTAAGGTAAAGTGACGCTAAAAACCAGTTTCTTATATATCATTTTTTTATAATTCTTCACTTTTACATGTCTATTATCTAATTTAGTGTGCATTATTCTCATGGGAAATCATGTGTAGTAGTTTATTAAGAAGTTATCATAGGTTTTTGGGCTCAACCACGGATTAATCCTATTTCAATGTATTCTTAAGGGAAAATTCGTTTCGACATCCGAACATTTTCTACATCCGAAGTCGGTTGTGGAACGAATTAAATTCGTATGTAGAGGCACCACTGTATATCAAATGTATGCTGGCATCCCAAATTCTGTTTGGTTGACTATGTTGACACGTCAGTTCCAAGTCGTTCAGTGCGGAAACCGAGCTATTTTCTTTATATAACCCCTTACCCGTTCCTCAACATATCTTGCTAATTATTGCATTCCCAGAATTTAAATAACCACCTAATTACTGTGCAAGATGAATACTGCAGGATTGCATTATTTTGGAGTAAATGGAGATCGTGGTGTTGTAAACAATTACAGGCTGGGATCCAGGTAAAAAAAAATACGTTAGGTAGAAAAAAAACATAGGCTAGGGTCCAAGAAAATGTTAGGTAGAAAAAACAGGCTGGGATCCCAGTCCAAGAACAGGTTAGATAGAAAAATACATAGGCTGGGATCCAGGTCCAAGAATAGGTTAGGTAGAAAACTAGGCTAACATCCACGTCCAAGAATAGGTTAGGTAGAAAAAAACATAGTCTGGGATCCAGATTCAAGAATAGATAAGGTGGAAAAACTTAAGGTTAATATCCAGGTCCAAGAATAGATTAGGTCGAAAAACTTAGGCTAATATCCAAGTCCAAGAATAAGGTTAGCCTAACTTTGGTTAAACCTTGGCTACGAATACAACTCAAATGAAATAGGCGAGGTACAAGAATTGTTGTGAATACGATTCTTTAAACGTAACTCGTAATAGGCCTAGGGTCTTCTTTCCTAAAATCACTCTAGTTAGCTAATCGTCACTTGCCATGCTGGTTTAGACGACAGAAATATTTTCAAGGGTTTGTTATGTGACCGTAGTGTAAAATTGAATAAAGAAAACAACAACTGGTTGTTCCGTTTCCTAAAAATACAAAAGCATGTTACTATAATGCTGGCCTAACATTAAAATTTCTCTACACCAATATTTCACTTATGATTCACAAACATGTACATCCCGTACATGAAATCATGATGCCCTTTTATTTAAGGAAACTTTCCTTATATAACAGAATAACCAAAAGCCAGTTATTTTCCAAATGACTTCCACCAACTCAAGAGCATTCCAGACCATTTCGCCATCAACCATTGCAAGATTTCCTCTTCAAACGGTCTGCAGAAACTTATATGCTTAACAGAAATCACTGACCTGTCTTCGTCGCCATCAACCTATTTCGTCCTGAAAACCTCTAATCACCGGTATCAAAACTAGGTCAATTCATTCTCGCTGGAATGGTTCACCGCCATTAAATAACTTCCAAGAGCAACGCCACGTTTAGCGTCAGACCCACACACCCAGTCACCCAGGGTAAGACGACGCTTATCTCTCCGTTCTTGGAACTCTTTGGAAGAAGATCCATAGACCGTTTTATTTACTAAGTTTAAACATAAGGACTAATATAAGTGATGCTTCATGTAAATTCTTCGAGACAAGGAAAATTAGATATAGTATCCAAACGAAATAAGCAATTATATATTCACACATTACAAGAAAGGGTGGATGTGTGTATGTGTGCGTGCGTGAAATGAAAATCTTCTAAAATATTCTGGAATTAATAAAGGCCCCTAAACACGATAAATTTTTCGTCAATTAATTGATATTAATTTATTGACGATAATGAAATTAAGGAAATCACTGTGCCTACACACAGTCAATGATTTTACTTCAATTTTCAGTTTAATTCATAATCATAACTTCGAGATGAAAGCATCTGTGGCTCTAGGAATAGTGCTTGCTGAGATCACTCCAAAGCGATCAATTTTATTGAAGACCCACCAATAAATATCAAAGGTTCTTTGATCTCTCAATGAATTGATTCAATGAAATTGTTTCAATTAAATCAATATCAATGTCCCCTACACACGGTCAATTTCTCCATCAATTCATTGACGTCAATAAATTGATATCAATTAATTGACGAAAAATTTCATCGCGTGGAGGGGCCTTTTAAAAAGGCTACCGAAATCTGGTGTTTCTACCAGCCAGTGCCATGATATTTTCTGAAGCAAATGTGTCGCTTATATTAACACACACACACACACACACACACATATATATATATATATATATATATATATATATATATATATATATATATATATATATATCCTGTGTGTATCATATAATCTATCTATCTGTATATAGTCTATACACTTGTGCACGCGTGTAAAATTATTCATTATCTTGAAAAAAATATAAAATAATCCAATCACTCGTACGGGTAATTTATAAAAATTGTTTCCATTAATAACGCTAGGAGAGTGAATAATTAAAACAGCTGAAGCACTTTCATCACTTTAAACAGTCGATGCACAGATAACCTGATAATTAAAAATACTTTAATTTATGAATAATCATAGAACCAAAAATATACATCTGTATCTGGGTTCTATGTTATTTACATCTTTTATACTTAATTAGTGGAAACATTTTCTTCATTGCAGACGTATTATAACTACTCTCCAATGACCTTTTCGATATCGTAATATTACTATGTTTTATTTATCAATTTATTCATCTGTTATTATTATTATTATTATTATTATTATTATTATTATTATTATTATTATTATTATTATTATTATTATTATTATTATTATTATTATTATTATTAAATAGCTAAGCTACAACCATAGTTGGAAAAGCAAGATGCTACGTATAAGCCCAAGGGCTCCAACAGGAAAAAGTAGCGCAGCATTACTAGTTCCTGCGTCACTTGGAAAAGCACTGGAATATGCCCTGGTCATTCAGTAGGTTATCTAGATCCTGGTCACCTCCGTCGTCACTCAGAATAGGCTGCAGCTGCAACAGCATCAGCAGGTAAGTGACCACAATGCCTAAGCAGGTTACGTAGGAGGAAGCGCTTAGACTGGAAAAAAAAGAGCAACAGGTTAGGAAACCGTTAGGTTGGGGATAGAAAATAATAGCGATAATAAAAAATATTTTTAAGATATAACTCCTCAATAAATAGAAAAATATAGAATTAAATGTTTTCTTAGTCAATTCTCATTTTTTTCTGTATATCATTAAAATAATTAACATAAGGGAAACTATTGTATATAATTAGCTGGATGACTATTTTTTTGTCTGCTGTTCAATATTCTTAAATTTCACACACTCATAATACTTAATAAATCTTTTGTTTCAAGTACATAATAAATGATTTATTTTCATTTAAAGGAATCCATTGTTAAATTTATAGAAGACAAATAAATATATCTATACAAATAAATCATTAACTATGTAAATCAAATCAAATTGGAAAAGACAATTTGTTGCAATGAAAGCAACAATGACACTCACGGATGCGCACCCCAGACGTCAGCAGAGAATGGAAACTCCTCCAGGTGGCACATAAAGCGCTGAAGACACAAGCGGCCCAAAGGTCCAATTTCGGTAGATTCTCCACTTGATTTTAGCTCCTCAGTGCATTCATAAACTTCTTTGTCTCTATTTTGTTTTTTATCAAGTTCAATGTCATTTTCTAAATTATTCCTGTCACATTCACAAATTTCTTTCTCTACCGTGTTGGTCGTACAAATCTCTTTTTGTTCCTTACTTTGCCACGGAGGTCTGGTGTCAGAAGCTTCATTTAAAGTCTCCTTATTTTCAGAATTTTGAATGAATTCCATTTTGTTAGCAAGTGACTGACGGTAAGAAATAATAGTTTTTACGGAGCTGTTATGTCCCTTATGCACCGACATCTCTTCACATCCTAGGGTGGACGTCAGAGAACTCTTTTGATTGGCAAGCTGACGATTATTAGAGGCAATATTATCAAGGAACATCCCTTGTAGTTTCGTATTACTTCTCTCATAAATAACATCGCCCTTGATGACTGACCCATTCTTAGTAAAATGTTGATTGCTTCTCACAGATACTTGTGCTTTTTCAGGCGTCTGGTGACTTTTAATTTTGAGTCCCAAATCTTGGTCACTTTCATTAGATGCCTTACCAGTAAGGGATGACTCCTCTTGCCTTGAATATATGCATTTACTGGTATTATCCTCTGCAAAAATTATATCTGTTGGGCAGGAAACATTCTCGTCTTTACTAGTTACCTCACTTACAAATAATTTTTCACTTCGTCCACTGACTTTGTTATCTCCAAAAGCTAATACATCTGTAAAGAATGACTCCTTCCTTCCCGTACTTTCATTGTCTTTAATAGTTTCCTTACAAGCAAAGCATGTACCTTTCTCCCCCATCAAAATGTTATGTTTATTTGCCACTTCATCTGCAAGTAATGTCTCCGTTTGTCTAAGATCTTTATCTTCAAAAGTTACTTCATTTACTGCGAATGACTCCGTTTGTCTTTTATTTTCATCTTTCCAAATCACACCTTCAGTAGGATATGCTTTATTTTGTTCAATATTTTTTCTCTCAGGAGTTACCCCCATTGTTGGAATAGTTATGTTATCTTTAGATGCTAACTCAATTTCAAACACTTTTTCCATTGTTTCAGTCATGTTATTGTCTTCATAAGTTCCATCATACCCACTTAATTGGAGTTCAGTATTTTTATAATCTTCAGAAGTCACCTCATTAACAAAGACCGATGTATCAAGTTTAGATTTTTTCTTATCTTCATAGGTCATCCCATCAACAAAGATGATTTCCTTTTCCTCATTATTTCGATCAGCTTCATAGGTCACTCCCTCAACAGAGATGATTTTCTTTGGCTCACTATTTTTATCATCTTCATAGCTCACCACATCAACAGGGATAATTTCTTTTAGTCCAGTATTTTCATTATCTTCATAAGTCACTCCATCAACAACGATGATTTCTTTTGATAGGGTATTTTCATTATCTTCATAGGTGACCCCATCAACAATGATGATTTCCTTTGGATCATTATTTGTATCATAGTCATATATCACCCCATCAACAGAGATGATTTCCTTTGGCTCAGTATTTTTATTATCTTTATAGGTAACCTCATCAACAAAGATAATTTCCTTCACTTCAACATTTAGAATTTTTTCGCAATTCCCCTTATCAACAGAGATTGTTTCCTTTAGTTCTGTATTTTCATTACCTGCATAAGTGTCTTCATCTGCAAAGCCCGTTTCATGAAGATCAGTATTTTGATTACCTTCACAAACCACCTCACGAAGAAAGATGGATGCATTAAGTTCAATATTTTCATTATATTCATAGGTCACCCCATCAACAGAGATGATTTCTTTTGGCTCCACATTTTCATTATCTTTATTGGTCACCCCATCAACAAAGATGATTTCCTTCGGCTCATTTTTATCATCTTCATAGGTCATCTCATCAACATAGATAAGTTCCTTTACTTCAGTATTTTGAATATCTTCATAATTCCCCTCATCGACAAAGATAGTTTCCTTTAGTTCTGTATTTCCACAAGTCACCTTATCAACAATGACAGTTTTCTTTAGCTCAGTATTTTTATCTACATAGAAGCTTTCCTTTATTTTAACATTTTCATCATCTCCACAAGTCCCCCCTTCAACAACGTCGGTCTTCTTTAGCTCATAAGTCATCTTGTCAAATATTATGATTTCCTTTAGTTTAGTACTTTTCTCATCAAAAGGCACTTCAATGTCAAGTTCAGAATTTCGTTTAACTTCACAAGTTCCCTCATCAACAAAAAGAGCAGCAGTCTTACATATACATTCATCATTGTCACAAGTACAGTCATGAGCAAGGAATGCTTCCTTTTGAGGGGCATCATAGTTCTCTATGTCTGGCTCCTCCTTGCATGTTCCTCCAGCAAAGAGCGTCTGTTTTAGGTCAATGTCATGCTTACTCGGATATAAAGCCTTGCAAACTGGTACATCTTTTAGTTCTTGTACTTCATATTTGCTGTAAGCCACCTGATCTACAGTGCTTTTGTTTTTAAGATTTAGGTCACTGCCATTTGCTCTGTATGTACTTCCACTCGGAAAACTAGTTTCACAAGTGGGACCACTCATCTCATGATCGTCACCTTTGTTTCTAGGATTAATTTCCTTAATTACTTCTTGATTTACCGTGTAACACATTGTATCACTTTGGTTATTTTTCAGAGTATTATGCTCTTCCGCAGAGCTCTGTAACTCGGAATTATCGCCAAGGACGTGGGCCTCCTCGGTTCTGCTGTTATTTTCAAAATCTTTTGTACTCAGTAAGGAAGGTCTACCAGTTTCACTGGGGACTACCTGGGTATTAGTATCGTCCAAAATGAGTGACGCATTTTCTGATTTGGTTGCATGATCTTTTTCTGTGGTCTCTTCATTTGTTATTTCATTGACCAAATTTTCTTTAGAAGTCTCTTCTAAAAAGCAATTTTCCTTTATATATTTTTCCTCATAACTGAGAAAACAATTCACCTCCATTTCCATTGGTCTCTCTTCAGTGGCATTATCATCTAATTTTTTAATACCCATTTCATGAAGATTCAACTTTTCCGGAGTTGTACTTTCTGCAGCAGTAGCCCTTTTGAGCCTTGTAGTGCTTTTCGTCATAGAAATGGTCTTCTCAGACATCTTGGCCGTCGTATCCTCAAGTTTTATAGGTTTGAATTCCCCAGTTGCAGAACTATGTTTTCCCGTTTCATAATCAATGAACAACCAAGAGCTTGTATCATCTCCTTCAATGTTCTGGTCAGTATCAGGAAAGCACTGCTTTATTACGGCTTCCCTGACTGCCTTGGCAACCAAGAAATGCTGAAAACAAAATAAAAACAAAAGTGTGGTAAGAAAATATATAAAAATCAAACTTATTTCATGTTTCTATACATTAGCCGAATGTAATTAATAACAAACTTTTACATTAACATAATTTAATTAATCATGAAAACTGAAGAACAAGAGTTAAGTAACTATACTAATTTTTTTTAATGAGGCGTATTTGCACCGACTCGCAGGGGTGCCCTTTTAGCTAAGAAAAGTTTCCTAATCGCTGATTGGTTGGATAAAATCCTTTTAACTAATCAGGTACTAAGAAACCTTTCCGAGCTAAAAGAGCATTCTTGTGAGTCAGTGCAAATGTGCCTCATTATAAAAAAATTAGTATAAGCAAGTTTATGGATATTGTCTTGAATTCTAGAACTGGATATCTTACTGTATTGATAAGATGTTGTCCCGTCTGACATACACCAAGATACCTGATCGAATTCTCCAACAGCGAAAACAGTAAGGGCCAAAAGTAAAATGCACAGTCTTTTGTGAACTTCATGGACGTTAGGGCAAACAGATGCGCTATAGCATGCATTACAAACAAGATCACGCGCACGTGCAACAAGTATGAGAAGACCTGTGAGGACAAAATAACAAATATGAGTAATTTAACAGATACACAAGACTAGCTAGGAACAAATTGTAAATAAAACTGCTGCGTAGATCATTACCAAACTGTAATTAAAATTGCTACAAAGCTCAATATAAAAAAAAATACTTCACATATCAATGCCAAATCAACAAAATTCAAACTCAAGTTTCAGGTAATCATAAACTTTGACTTGAAATGATAAAGTAATATGATGCTGATATCCACCATCTGTTCAGAATATTTGTTTTCACATAAAAGTCAATTAATTGTAATCCACTTGAAGAATTATGATAAATTAAAAGGGGGTATTCTTACTAAGAATGAAAAATAAAGGGAAAATCAGACTCACCCCATTGAATATGCCAAGCAAGTTTCTGCATTCCAGCCAATTCTTAGCAACAGTGTTTGTCTCTTCTTTGGACCAAACCTTTATGGTCTGGATTTCCTTCCGCAGTCTCTCCAGTGCTACCACAAGGAACAAAGTGAAAGTAAATATGTACAAATCAAACATACTTGGGATGAAACACGTGACAAACACTGGGAAAGTCAGCATATAATCAAGGTTGCAGTTACGAAACATGAATATGTGGTCAGGTAAAGGGACCATAATGTAGACAAAGACTGTGTAAATGATAGAGTAGCAGAAACTATAGCACACCGCTACTTTTATGGGATAGCTTCGATTGATTTTCAATTTAAAGGCCTCCACTTCTATCAAGAAATTCGCGATACTCCTGCTTTTGATCAGCCAGAAGATCTGGGTGTAACAACAAAAACAATTAGCACTAAACAAGGGCAAGATCAAAACCTTCTGCTGGTATGTTGCATCTACGCTGAAAATAATTCCTAACGACATTACCAAGCTTAAGGATACCACCAACAGTGCTACAACTGCAACGGCAGCTCTGTAGGGACAAATACAAATAGTCCCATTCTTAATGCCGATGACATTGATCCCCAAACAACTTGCAATATGCAGGAGAAATGACAGAGACTGGTAGAACGCAGTGTGCTTTGCAGAGGAATCCCCTTCATGTCTTGATTCATCACCATCTTTTTCATTTCCTTTCATCTCATTTTCCTCCTTGCCATTTTCTATGTTTCCTTTAATGGTCTGCTTGTTCGTACAGCTTGTATTCGAGGTGTCACTGGAATAGACGCTGGAGATACTACCCGGGTGGTCAAATGAAGAAAGTTGGTTGGGGTGAAATTCACCCATATCTCTTA